>NW_017803865.1:1792300-1794910 GCF_001625305.1 Branchiostoma belcheri | reverse complement strand
AGCCGTATTGGGTTTCCCCCCTCATGTACATGTTGGAGTGCAAAGAAATAAAACAAAAGAAAAATAGAACGTTGATGAACCACCTGGTGCAGGTATCCCGAGGAGTACGATAACTTCCTGGACTGTACCTGGACCCTGCCGGCCACAGGTGTTCCCGTCACCGTCACCTTCACAGACTTCCAGACGGAAACGTCATTCACCGGGCTCACCACCTGTCTGTACGACTGGGTGGACATGTACGAGGACGGGACGCAACTGGGTATGGAGTTTTAAAAACCATAATGATGCTTATCATTTAAATGGAAACATTATGACAAGTATCTAGAAGATTTCACATTTGGTTTAATATACATGGCTTTCATTCATTCATTCAATCATTCATTCATTCATAGCAACTAGCTGGTGTTACCAATACAATAGATCAATCCTCTAGCTTTAGATAAAAGGGCTTGATTTTAAGGGTAGATATAATTTTTAGCTGGAGTTCAAAGGTTCAATCGCCCGGTCTGTTTCGCCCTGCATGTGCAACAGGTCGCTGGTGTGGCACGGAGAAGCCGGATGACGTCACGAGCACGAAATCCCTGAGAATCCGGTTCCGGAGTGACGGCAGTGTGGGAGACCGGGGGTTCCGGTTTGTCTACGAGTACCGGGTGAGCGTCATTTACGTCATCCAACGTCATCAACACCTCCTGTTTTCTAGTGCAGCACAGTTAACCCTTGTCCTGCTGGCATTCCTGGCACAATATTTTTCAATAATTTTATGTCTTAATTAGATCATAAACCCCCAAATTTTTTTTGCCCTGCAGTGGCATAGTTACTTCCGCATTTGTTGCGTTTCGCTGCGGTGTGATGCGTTGCTCGAGAAATACCCCCAAATCGTACCTATACAGGGTGTTATATAGATGGTACTGTATGTGCCGCGCAACATATGTTGCGCACAGCAGGACAAATATTAATAGTACTTTCTTTTGAGAAGTCATAGATAAGAATTCATTCGCATTTTGTATAAATAAATGTTGCATTCCAAAACGCGGTACATTCCAGTACAAAAACAGTACATGTAGATCTTGGACCTATGAAATAAGTGATTCAAAACTATAGACTGGTTTCCAAGTATCTGTGTTACTTATTATGTTAGCCTATGTGTTGCTCTTTAGTTTCCCCTCATACACATGTATATAACAACACTTGTACTACTTTTATGCCTGATGTTAAACACCTGTCTTCAGCAACCAGATGAAACCACAACCTCCTCTCCATCCAAACTCCCCGAGCTCGAACCAACACAGATTCCATCGGAGGAGACAACATCCAAGGTAAAATCACTCCAAATATATGACTCGCGTTGAACAATACTACTGAAATTGTATTGCATATTGCACTTTAGATGTAAAGAAATCTTCTCTATTCATAATAACTTTTTGTAACTTTGTTTGGGATGCTCTCCTTACGTATCGTACATCATTCGTGACAAAAGATTGCCAAAACTGAGAAATCGACTTTTAACATTTAAAGCAACAAGCGTACGCGTTTTGATAATTAGTCGATGATGCCATAATATGTGTTCTTTTGGTTTCAGTAATAGCATTTGTTCACTGATCCGGAGCACGGATGGACGAAGAGGCCAAGACGACTCTAAACCAATCGGTCGAAACACACTAACAGTAATAGCGACAATAACAGATCAATAAAAGTGGACAACATATTGTTATGACTTGATTGGTGATTTCCACTATTTTGGCTTAATTACATGTCAATAACTTAGTAATCAAGCCCCTCTAAAAGTCTCTAAAGAGCACAACAGGAAGTTGTCCACAGATTGTCCACACTGATCACATCTGTTATTCATTCACATGTGAATAAAGGAGATAGTCCCTAGTCTCTATCAGCTCAGTTGTAGTGGTAAGCTTGTTGTTATAGTAGAGAGATGAACATTATTTCATGCTGGAACCGCCCTAGAGGCGTCGCCAAGACAACCAGGGTTTTCATGGGAGTACAACAAACGACCTGGTAAGTTTTCCCTGACTTGCTTAAGCTTGCAGACTTGCTTGCACAGCCGAACGCCTGGCTGATTCGCCAACAAACCTGGATACGCCGGACTTCGCGCTTGAGCTGCGCACAAAGGCGGTGGTTTTAAAATCCGTTCAGGTGTCACTGGGAGCGGTTGCGGTCCTTTCAGAAAAATATCCAAACGTGTCCTTCTGTGCGGCGGTACATCACTGGGCAAACACGGGGCTCCGGCCTGCTGAAGTCGCTGACACTTACCAGCGCGGGAGTTAACACACTGACTGCCAGACTACGTCAGTCTACATGTAGGTTTGTAACTAGCAAACGTTATGGTAAGGAAGGGGGTTGTTGACTACAGCGCTATAATTGCTTATGTGAGATTCACATGTACGGTAAGCTCCTGAGCGCAGAAAATGGAGGATGGGAAGGTGTTCAATCGCCACAAGATTACTTAAAAGTCCAGCTTTAGGTTAAAAGCCTTTAATGCACAGTCTACTTTTCTTGTCAAGATTGGTGAGTAACCAGTTAAACACACCCTTTTCCAGGAGATGTGGGGTGGATGAGGTGAATGTGGCATTCTTCAATTCATACATGCGTCTTTGT
>NW_017803865.1:1788759-1792280 GCF_001625305.1 Branchiostoma belcheri | reverse complement strand
TTTTGCTAAATATGCAAATTTGGGTGGCAATATGCAAATTAGGGCGGCCATTACTGAAAATCTGTTTTTCGTCAATATCTCAGTAACTACTCATGGTATCAGAATAATTTTGGTGTCTATCCCCATGTTTTGAGGGATAACGAATTAAATCAAGCCATTTCAGTATAGATAGAACCATTATTTTTTGCTACATATGCAAATTTGGGCCTTGTCTGTTATTGACGCACCTGGCTGCCAGCAAGGAGGGGTCCTAATTCCGACCCATGTTCCATGCAAACGCACATGCCTTGGTATAGTTTATCTGACCCAAAACCTGTTCAATATTGAAAGACAAGTTTACCTAAGTCTAGATGGCAGACGTCTTCTTGCATGAAACGCCGCTTGCGTATGATTGTAGACACTGGCTGTTGGTTAGCTCTGGCTCATATATCTGTGTTGGGTATGAAGTCCTGTCGTCTGATGCTTAAGATCTTCCTCACGCATTCACTATCAGAAGCATGCAGTGATTCCAGTCTCTTTTCTCTTTTCTTGGCTGATTTCCACATAGTAGGTTTCAAAGTCAAGCTGGTTGAAGGCTGCTGAGGCCTTTCCAAGTCTACAGTCTAGCTCATTGTCCATCTGTCCTTTGTTGTTGGTGGAGCTCCCAAGGTAGGTGAAGTTCTCCGCCACTTTCAATTTGTTCTCGTCAATGGTCACACTTTTAAGAGGAGCGTGTGTCCCTATCAGCATGTTAATTGATGGCCCTGATGCTGAGCCCAATGCTGCCTGCAGACGGACTATGTTGGTCACTAGGGGTTGGAGATCTATGGCGTTTTCCGCTATGTCGCAATGTCGTCTGCAAAGTCAAGGTCGGCAAACTTTGTCTCTGGAACCCACTTTACCCCCGGCCCTTTTCTCCTGTTGCTTCCCAAGTACCCAGTCGATAGCCACGGGAAAGAGGATCTGTGACAGGACACAACCTTGGAGGATCCGTCTTCAAACCACCAGCTGTATCTAGATTCCTTCAACCGTCAGTACACAACACTTCGAGTTTCAGTATATCTGTTCAACTGCATACATAAGTTTACTTGGCAGTCCATAACTGTCCACGATAAAGAGGGACTTTAGATGCTATCAAACGCCTTGCAGAAATAAATGAATCTGATAGCTAGGGGTTTGCAGTTCAGCACATTTCCTCCACCGCAGGGTGAAGATCTGCTCAGCACAGGATCTCTTTGAGCGAAAGCTAGCTTGTTGCTCGCAGCTCCCAGAAGACCTTGCCTACTGCATCTCTCATGCGGTTCAGGAGGCATTTGGCATACACCTTCACTTGTATAAAAAAGAATTGTCACTCCCCTTAAGTTATCACATTCATTCAGGTTTCCCTTCTTTGGAATATGCCTAATGGTATGTCACAATTCAAGAAAGGGGCCCGCTCGGCTCGTTTTTGACCTGTGTTTTGGCACTACCGAATTCGGAACGGGACCTGGAAGGCAATGGGTGGGGTTCCCGACGGCTGCCGGCCTATTTTTTTGGTCCCGCGACGTCGCCAAATTGATTTGACTCAACTTAAAGTCACTTCAGGCCCCGGCGGGCAAGGTACGCCGAAGCGACCCCGTAACCTCACCGGACCAAACCGTAACCTAGCCGCCGGGTCATGCACAGGCACCTGTCCAAGATTATGAAGTGGCACGTGTGTTGTTCTGTGCTTGAATTGTTCAGAAGAAGGTAGTTATAGACAATATAGAGGGTAATGTGCTGTTCTCGACATAGTTACATCATCAGTCAGTCATAGTGACCATACACGGGTCTGCGCATCAACCAGCAGGGCCGAACCCACCATACCAGCCACAGGCGTACCAGCCTGGGACCTGCCAGGATCGCCCCTTGACCCCACCAGGGACCCTGTAGCTACCCGGCCGGAATGCAAGAGCTAGTCGGCACCCTATTGCATCCCGCACAGGTCTGACAGAAGACTGACTGGGCACCGGACGGGTCCCCAACAGAAACCGGTCGTCAAGGGGACCAAAATTTTGTGAATTTTACATAGAAGCCGCCTCAGCGCCCTGACAGGGAGCCGTAAAGGAAAATTCAATTGTGACCCTGACAGCCAGCGTACGCTCGGCTTCATGACGCCGGCCGGCGTCTACACCGAGAACATGCCGAGCAGGCCCCGTTTCACATGTGACTCCAGCTGAACTACTGATCCGTTCTTCCAGTCCTCCAGCACTTCCCTGTGATCGTCGTTGAATGCCAGCTTTATTCCAGGGAATGCGTACTAGGGAAGACGGCTATGGTTCTATTAAAGCGTTTGCGATGTACGGCGATCAGAAAAGCATCCATCTCACAACACAGTCACCCTCGGCTTTCAGCATCTCTGAAGTGATGCCATTCATGCCTGGTGACTGACTTCAGCTTCGGAGATGTCCTCAATCTCAACAGGTAATGGGTGTAGGTGTTCATCAAAGACTAATGCTACTGAGGTAGGGCTTGAGCGGTTTAAGACTTTTTGAAAAGTATTCTGCCCACCTGACAAGCTTGTCCTCCCCCTAAGACAGTGGTAGGGTCCCATCTTCCGCCTTAATTAGGACTGTGCACTTTTGAGCGGCCGCCGGTCATCTTCCTGGAGATCTGTTAAGCTTTTGTCCCAATTGTAAAAAAAAAGGCCCTGGCGGGTAGTTCCCGGGCTGTTTTTGACACTTTCAGCCGTGGGACACCCCGCGGCTACCGGGCTATTTTTCTTTGGCCTGTCCGGGACTCAAGAAGAATTCAACTTAAATTCAGGACGTCAAGTTAGCGCTTTATTCTGCCTGTACACAGACGCTGGTAAGGCACAAGTGTGAGCTTATGAAGGGTCTAATATTTTTTTGAACAGATTGTATCATTTATTAACATTCCTATCAGTGTTCAGAGGTACTGGCGCCCACGCTATATACTGGTTAGTTTTTGCATAATTTGCATCAAATTTTGGTGTGATCAATACTGGGATGGTTTATTCTAAATATCTAGCCTTCAAAACATGTGTATAGTACAAATGTATGTGTATTGTATCAAAGGTATTGTTGATACCATGAGATTTATTGAGATATTGACGAAAAACAGATTTTCAGTAATGGCGGCCTAAATTTTCAAATTAAGCACAAAAATATCTATTTGATCTCCACTGAAATGGCCTATCCTCAATAGTTATTCCAAAAACATGGGGAAAGACACATTATGTAGTTAATGAGATATTGACGGAAAACAGATTTTCAGTAATGGCCACCTTGATTTGCCTATTGTGCGGCTTTAATTTGCATATTCAGCACAAAAAAAATGGTTTGATCTTTACTGAAATGGATTAATTCCATTTGTTATCCCTCAAAACATGGGGATAGACACCAAAATTATTCTGATACCATGAGTAGTTCCTGAGATATTGACGAAAAACAGATTTTCAGTAATGGCCACCCTAATTTGCATATTGCGCAGCCCAAATTTGCATATTTAGCAAAAAATAATGGTTCTAACTTTACTGAAATGGCTTAAATTTAATTCGTTAT
>NW_017803865.1:1783888-1788739 GCF_001625305.1 Branchiostoma belcheri | reverse complement strand
GTTTAAGCAATAAACTTCACCAGGGGGTCAGAAAACACCAGCTAGCTGCGGACAGAAAAATACAGACGACAGGCGCATTTTTCGATGTGGTACGGTTGTTTTGTTTTGTAATGTTAGGACGTCGCCGTGTAAAGTAGCAAATAGCTAGAACCGTTCCCGTTCTTATTTCATACTTGACATTTCTTCTCAGTGCGTCAACAGGTAACAGCATACTTAGGAATTTTACGGTTTTTGAATTGTCGTCTTCCTCCTTTATGACTCAAAACGTCCGCGACGTTCTAGGTTTCCATGTTCTTGTATATTATACAAAAGACTATAAGGAGTGCGTAAAGGGCAACCTTCAAGTGCATCGTTCCAAATCAAAGACGTTTTGTTATATACGTTCCAGTAAATAAGGGTTGCGACAAAGAATCTGGACAGGACCTATCGCTCCCTTCGTTCCACCCATGTCTCACTCCCGGTTCTTCTTTTCCCCCCAACACGTTCTTCCCTGTTCTATCCCACTCTATTAGATTAGAACATTTTATTTTTGAAAGCTCTGGCTCAAATGCGTATAACAAAAAGTTCGCTTCTTGGACAATCCTACACACCTAGTGACGTCATAACGTCCTATCGGTCGGTCTAAACCAGAATGACGGGATGATGCCTTTTATAGTTAAAACTCTTTTTGTCTCTGCCCTACCCTGCCTGAACGTAAGGCCGTCGATTTATGTCTGTTGTCATTGTACTGCCTGTCGGTTCGTTTGCGGCTGTCGTTTATTATCATTGGGAAAAGTTCTCGACGACAAAAAAGTTTTTTCCAGGTATTGCAGATTGTTGTGTTCAACTCGTAACGATAGCGATGTCACCTGCCTTAACCTCCTTCTTGACCCTTTTCTTGCCGCTAAATTCTTTATGACCTAACCCTGGTCAGACGTGACATAGCCGTAAAGTGCGGTAAACGCTACCTTTTGTTTAGTTTGTTTTCTTTTCATGATTGAGTCCGACAAAGCTGCCGACTGTACAAAAGAACAGACCCCTCGGCGGCCTCTGGGACTACTATCATACCTGTGTATATCTGTGTATTCTAGAGGAGAAAAAGTTCCACGTCAGCTCCGCAGGCAGTAGCCTTCCGCCATGTCGCCGGAGGAGGACAAACAGTCCCCGGAGAAAGAGTTCGTCGGTAACACGACTCTGCACGGACTCAATCGGGTAGGTTCTGCATCTTTCCTCTCGTAGAAAAAAAGTTTGGGCCCTTTCCACCGAAGGAGGTCATTGAGTGACAAAATAGGATTTGAGCTGTTAAGCGATGGTTTAAAGACAACAAAACAAGCAAAAAGGAAAAAAAAGTGCTCGGTGATTTGGTCGTCCGGCGGTACGCTGCAGCCAATAGTGGAATTAAAAGAGTGTGCGTCCGAGTTGGTTTGGCAGAACCGGTAAACCGCCTTTAGGCGTAACGCACTAACTTGAAATACAAGCTGTATTAGACCAGTTTGAACAACTCACACTGGGAACGGCCGTGCGCTTTTTGACAGAGACATGACTAACCCACCACGTACATTTTTTGCAAGTTTATCAGTCGTTTAGGCAGTTTTTAAGTGAAGTGACTACATTGATGCTCTTTTGACCGCCCGTTGCTCTAACTCTTTCCCCAGATTGTCATCGCTCCCAGCGGTTACTTCCAGGCCCTGTGGGTCCTCGTCATTCTTGGCTCCTACGCAGGCTTTGCCTTCATGTTCAGCTCCATGTAAGTATCTACCTCCATGTACTTTATATACATGTAGTCCCCGCCTTTGTGTTCCACACATAGCTAAATATGGCCTCCGAATTCCCCCCTACCATGGTTGGGAGTAGATCAAGACCAGAGTCGGCTGTGGTCGGCTGGTGTTCGGTCAGGTATGTTTCACTATATTTTTTATACAATTGGGTGTGGACGGGATCCGGAGGTTCGACCATGACTAGCGGGTGGTTGGCTGATGTTCGAAGTAGGTCCGGGTATGGTTGGCAGTGAAATTTGACTTAAAAAGATTGGCGTTGCCTAAAACTAGTCAGATTGCCAACCTTGGTCAATGTTTTTTTTTAGAGAAATCTAATGGTTATACACATTCATAGATCGATATATGCATATGACTAGATACGTAGTATAACATTACATACCTTGTAGCTTGATCCCTTAACCCATGCCAGGCCAGGGTCGTGTGGGCACTGCATGGTGGAGTGTCTGACCATCTGCCGCCATCCCTCTCGGCTGTGAGCTATCGTTGGGGTTTCCGCAGGGTTTTTTTCCTGTCCATTCTTGGATGTTGTCAGCCCATTTTTCTTCTGCCTTCCCCTTTTTCTCGCTCCTTTTACTGTTTCTTGAAGGATTGTTTTTGACAGTCCATGTGACCTCATTACATGTCCATACTATTTAAGTTTCCTTCTCTTCACGACTGTCAGGGACCTTTTATACTGACAGTGCTGTTTTATATAATTACACTGTTACGTTTGCAACACGGGCGAGGTATGTCATCCCTAAAATGTTTCTAAGGCACCTCATTTCTACTGTATCCTTCTTTGGAGCTCAGCATTTATTGTCCATGATTCACAGGAGTACACAGAAACATTGAGAATACAAGAGCCTGTAGTAATATTATCTTTCACGCTGATGTTCCTATCTTTCCAGATTGTTTTCAGTTACATATTACATACACAGATATATAATATACATACATAGATACATAGGTGCGTACAGATAGAAGACAGATAGATAGGTATAAAAAGATAGATGGATAGATAAATAGATACTAGTAGTTAAACAGGGGTGTTTCTATTGATGGATTAATTGATTGATTGGTCGATTGATTGACATATAGGTAGACATGTTATGATGTGTGCAAACAATCTAACCTGAGCTTAAGCATACTGTACAGGGAGTATGTTTGTGATTGCATCACTGTGATTGCAATGTATCCTTCCGCGCTCTCCAGGATAATGGACTATTTTCGGTACGACACCATAACCGATACAAAGTTGAAGTTTGCCGATGCAATACCATTTCCGGCCGTCACAATCTGCAACATGAATAAGTAAGTAGCTTCCAATATAATTCTCATTAATAGTGGGAATGGAGATAGATGGAGAATACTTATTCTGTATCCTTATACGAATCTATCTGCTTAGCCGGTATAACCACCCTTCGGTGTAATACACCAGCTTCTGTATCTGTATAGCCGGTATAACCGGCCTTCGGTGTAACACACACGCATCTGGCAGTGTATGCTTGTTATAATGTAAGTTATTCATCAATTGATAAGTTTTCTTCCCGTAGGTTTGATTCCACCAAACTAAAGCTGGTGGAGTGGTCGTACCTGTCCCCATTACTGCTGGGAAAAGAATATTCCACCTCCGAGCTCCTAACTCTAGGCTTGCAACCTGACGAAACAAT
Organism: Branchiostoma belcheri; assembly: GCF_001625305.1. Classification (NCBI taxonomy): domain Eukaryota; kingdom Metazoa; phylum Chordata; class Leptocardii; order Amphioxiformes; family Branchiostomatidae; genus Branchiostoma; species Branchiostoma belcheri. Next base: position 1,785,333 of record NW_017803865.1, on the reverse strand, counting down.
CAACTCTAGCATAGCGGTGAGTAAGGATGGAACCTTTGTCGGTTTATTATATTTCACTCCGTACCGTTAAACGTTCATTAGACAACTCTATTTATGTGATGTTTATTGGCTTATTGGCTATTCATTTGTGTCGAAACAGAACATATCAATAAAGGACTTCGTCCTCGAAAATGGCTTCGACATCAACCAAGATCGCATGGCGTTGTGCTACTGGAGAAACGAGGCTTGCAGTTATTTGGTAAGCCTTTGTTCTTATCAACTTTTATACAGCTTTTCCCGCCTTTTGTTCCAAAGAATTCCATTCCTTTTTTTCTACAGATTAATTCAATTATTTTGTATGGGGACACAATCCTTATAGTTCTCCAACTAGGTTTTTTGAAATGTTACAAATTTGAAACTATAGTGTTGTCGATATTACTGACCGTGACTTTTTGCAGGACTGAAATAAAAAACACAACTTTTCCCGCTAGCTTCTTCACGAGCTGACAGACTGAACGTTTAATTCCGACAGAACTTTACTCATTCATACACCTTCTTTGGCAACTGCTTCACCTTCAACTCCGACAAGTCGAACATGCTATGGCAGACGATGGAGGGGCACGGAAACGGCATGATGGTGTTTATAGACATCAGAGCGGTAAGCTAGGATACATATAAAGATTTAAGCTTACTTAAGGTGCGTCAATGAGTGACACTGCTTGCGCGTGAAGGCATCGTTAAGGTAATATTTAAATGTTACGTAAAGAAACTTAAAGACTGACTAAAAAGAACCTCTACGCATATCGCGGCATATGCTCTTGGAGTGCTTATATAAAGATAGGTGTAATCAGTGTATGTGCGGCAATCCTCTTAATAATACGTTCCATATGGGAGATATTGTTACTCAAAAATCACTGGTACAATGTTCTCATTTTCTGGATTATCAAGCCCCTATTTTTTTGCCTCTGATACATCTTTTTCTATGGCAATCACTCGTGATCTTTATTTGTAATCAGATACAGATTCATGTACAGATACATAGTCATGCACAGATACAGATTCATGTACAGATATACAGACTTTCCGAGTATGATGACCGTGTCAGTCCCTACACCTGAGTGAGGGTCACAGTTGACACGGTAGCCTTCGCGTGGATTTGTTTAAGGTGGATAGCAGGTTGCGAATCTGAGACCCACACACTTGGGCATCCGTCTTCCCCAGCGGATCCATCGAGGGAGACGTGCTGGTTCCGGTTCGGGTGCTTGCAGCGAGCTGCCGGTGACTTGGTTACGCTCAAGTTCCGCCTTGACTACGCCAGCCCGCCTGGCGCTGCTCTCGTCCGCCAGCTGAAGACAACTGCCGTTGGAGACTTGACCCTCTAGTTGAGGGGGGATACGTGTAAAGTGCCTTTCCCAAGGGCACAACGTCGGTGCGCATGTTCGGACATGCCCCCGTGCTCCGACCCA
>NW_017803865.1:1758530-1783868 GCF_001625305.1 Branchiostoma belcheri | reverse complement strand
CAACTGCTTCACCTTCAACTCCGACAAGTCGAACATGCTATGGCAGACGATGGAGGGGCATGGAAACGGCATGATGGTGTTTATAGACATCAGAGCGGTAAGCTAGGATACATATAAAGATTTAAGCTTACTTAAGGTGCGTCAATGAGTGACACTGCTTGCGCGTGAAGGCATCGTTAAGGTAATATTTAAATGTTACGTAAAGAAACTTAAAGAGTGACTAAAAAGAACCTCTACGCATATCGCGGCATATGCTCTTGGAGTGCTTATATAAAGATAGGTGTAATCAGTGTATGTGCGGCAATCCTCTTAATAATACGTTCCATATGGGAGATATTGTTTCTCAAAAATCACTGGTACAATGTTCTCATTTTCTGGATTATCAAGCCCCTATTTTTTTGCCTCTGATACATCTATGTAAATCGATACTTTTCCTAAACTACTCGGGCACATCGCGATCGATAGAAGATATACGAGAAACGTAATGCAATACTGATGAGCTGACGCTATTGGTGTCTTGATTGATGGATGAATTGATTGACTGATTATTGTTGACTTCCCACACCACACGGAAGAGTACACGGAAATCTTCTCGATAGACCAGAAACACAATTCTATACTTCAGTGGCGACATGACTTGATTGGTCAATTAATTGATTGATTGATAGATTGATTTATCCATCCATTCATTCACCGTTACTGACTTACTCCCACAGGAGGAGTACACGGAGAACTTCTTCTCATACGGAAACTCCGAGGTCGGGCTGAAGCTGCTGGTGCACGACCAGGACGAGCCTCCCCAGATGGACGCCAAGGGCATCGCCCTCGCGCCGGGAAACCACGCCTTCATCACCGTCAAGCGGACTGTGGTGAGCCGTCGCACTGATAATAGCCTCGGAGATAATTGATAACGGCAACAACACTTATGGTTAACAATAGCAATTGTATCCAGAGACGTGCCTATCTTGTACATGTGTCTGAATGGATTAGGGTTTGGATCGGGGAGAGGTTATGGGCAGTCTGTTGTATCCAAAACCGTGCCTATCTAGTTCTGTACCTGAACGGGTTAGGATCAGGCATCAGGCACACGGTTCTGAGTATTGTAGTCTCTATTGTATCCAGAAACGTGCCTATCTAGTCCTATGCCTGAACGGGTTAGAGTTAGGATCTGGCACGGTTTTGGATAGTCTCAGCGTATCTGAGAACGTCGATTTGCCTCAGGCAAGATTCTGGATACGCATAATCTGTCCAGAACCGTGCCTGAGAGCTCGAGCATGTTTTTGGATAAAGTACGGTTCTGGGTACAACGGTGAGTCCCGGGATAATCGCAATCACTAGTATTGGTTTGAAGTAAATATGCAAGACAAAAAAGCACTCTTCATGGAATGATACAAAAATTGCTAACAATAGGCGTGGGTTCTATTCCCGGGAGCCAGGAGACTTCGTGTTTCTACTCGCCCCTAGATGTTTCAGTTGCATAAGGAATATGAATATGAACACTAAAGCGACTAAAGGTAAACAATAATAGCTACTGTAAAAATAGCAATTGTATCCAGAACAGTCTTCACTTATTTGCATATCAATCAATAATTCGTGCTTATAAACCTTCCATTCTCCTGCAGTCTCTTGTGTCACTGATGAAAGGTAGTGGATGCTACCTGAAACGTCTGACCGTTTCCTAAATCATATCCAGTTGCTTGAGTAACTGTTTTTTGGCGTGTCTTATTACCTGGATGTCTAACCTTCACCGACGTAATTAATATGGATCTTTCTTTTATCTTGTCTCTGATTGATCTATTCCCCCCTCTACAGTACGAGAACCACGGCCCTCCGTGGGGGAACTGTCAGGACCTGCAGCTGGAGTATTACGACACCTACACCCTGCCTGCCTGCTACCTGGAGTGCAGGAGTAAACACGTGGTCGCCAACTGCAGCTGCCGGCCCTTCTTCTTACCAGGTGTTGTGTAGTCCTCTTAGAGCCCTGTCACACATTCGGAACCTTCCCCCGACCACCAGCCAACCATTGGCTGACGTTCGAAAGCACTCTGACCAAAATTAGGCAACGCCTATCTTTCTGTACGAATGGAATCAAATTTGAGTTAAATTTCATTGCTAATGTTAACTGCGCCCCGACATCCTACTCCCGAAAACCAGCCAACCATGGCATCCACACCCGAATGATTTAAATATTTTGAATCATTCGGCTGGCGCAGCCGAATCGTAGCCGACTTTGCTCCCGACCTACTCCTATGGTTGGGAGGAGTTCAGCAGTGTTTGGCGGAAGGCCATATTCGGTTATGTGTGACAGGGGCTTACAAGGGAACACCTGAGATCTCAAGGACACCTTCTTTGCAACAATATATACACAAAATATATTTTCTTGCATCACTGCACTGGTCCATCATTTCTAAGGGTGGTTTGAACTTATCGCCTGGCCAAATCTTAAGCCCCTTAAGTCAGTTTTCAATCAATTCCATCCGGGACAAGAATCAAAACTCTTCTAAACGTCATTTATTTTGTGACCCAGGAACAGCGCCATTCTGCGACCCAACTCAGATCGTCCAATGCGTCATACGTGTGATGGGTGAGTGCCTTCCGAGATATAGAGCATCGTACTACCTCATAAAAGAACAAGAAATCGGATATTTATAATATGTAAATATTGTACAGAAAATGCAGTGGAGGAAGAAATGCACTTTAATTGCCATTGCCCTCATAATATCACCGAAAGAAATAAGTCATTTGAAATGGTCACCAAAATGTTCCCTAGCTTTATTCACCTTCCCAGCCTACAGAACACTGCATTTCTATCAACACCTCCCAATTAATTATCTCCCAAAATGTTGGCCATTTCACACTCCACTGCACACAGAAAAGAAAGCAAACGCAACAACAACTACATCAAAAGTAGCATTAGCATTACCTGTTATATTTTTTACTGTTTATCATTTTATCATGTTCTTGCATTTAGCCCTCGCGCATTGATTTGCAATAAACTTTCATGGTTGGAGAACAGGAGACTGATCAAATTGTGTAATGTTTTTTTTTCATTCTAACAGCGAAGGTGACGTCTGGGGAGCTGAAGTGTAATTGTCCCGTACCCTGCAGCATGACCAAGTACAGCACGTCCGTGTCCTACTCGGGGTGGCCCAACAAACTCACCAAAGACTACATCGTCCGGACTTACTCCCAAACCAAAGACTACATGAGGTGAGGTCAAAATTACGAGTATGTGTAAAATACACGGAACACTCATAGCACTTAAGGGAACATTAAATCACACACACACACACACACACACACACACACACACACACACACACACACACACACACACACACACACACACACACACACACACACACACACACACACACACACACACACACACACACTACACACACACACACACACACACACAAACAACAACAACACACACACACATCTACACACATACCTTCTAACTTTCACAGAACTTTCCATCTTCGTTCCGTGTTGATTGCCCGTTGTTTGTTTCAGGGAAAATGGTGTCGTCTTCAGCGTCTTCTACGAACAACTGAATTATGAGAGAGTCCGGGAGCTGAAAGCTATGGACGGGGGACAGCTAGCAAGTATGTAGAAGTTCCTGACATTTCCGCTGAACTTAATTACACAAAAGAATAAGCAGAACAGTAACTTTGATTTTTTTCAGCTCCGAACCATCCTTCAAATATAACGATTGTTTTCGTGTCAATGTCACCTGATGATGTGTAGGTGTTCCTCAGTCTAATTATCTAAACGTAGGGGCACCGGAGAAATGACAACCAGATTTCGCATACAGCTACACACGGGTATGGTTCCGCATACGATACCTTCTCTTCTTCCTACTACTAGTATCGTACTCTAATTTGTACGATAAATCTTCCCACCCTGTAGGTAACATAGGCGGGATGATGGGCCTGTTCATCGGCGCCAGTCTGCTGACCATCCTGGAGGTGTGGGAGTACCTGTGGATGCGGCTGCTGGGCTGCCTGAGCAAAGCCCGGCGTCCTAGGACTAGGATCATACAGGTTCAGGTTTCCGAAAAAAACGGAGGCTTGAACAATGGAGCTTTCAGAAGCTGAACATGATCTGTCTGGCTGACATGTACTATATGTAGTTTGGTATGAACTTTATACTTTTAAGTTCTCGTTAATTCGCCAAACGGTGTCACAGTGTTTCTTTGTGTGCAGGTGAAGCTATACATGCCTCGGACTAGCTAGCTGTTGTGATACATCATTTTCCATTTTGGTGACTACAGTACTAGTGTGCTCCGAAACGCCATGTGCCTAGTGGAGGTACAGAGGACATGCACTATATTAATGTAACTTCATTTCATGCAAGTAAATATCTATTGTGTGATTTTATACTAGGAACTAATAAATATTTTCTCAAAGCATTTGCGTGCAAACTTAAAATGTGAGCAAGAAAACTTAAATCAGTTTCCTTGGTAAGTCACTCTTTAGTGATAGACAATCCAGCTATTGTAACTCCAGAGACTTAAGTTGCACCTTCTTTTCTTTTCTGTAAAACGTTTATGTTTGAAAATACAAATATAATATAGCAAACACGAAGCGTAACGTATTTTATTTGATTTGCACCTGCGCCTGCCTGGAGTGGGGAATGGGAACATCTAGCCGGGAATCTCAGCCATGCCTTGTCGGTGGTGTCTGCTAGCCTTAGCTTACCACTCGGCCATTATGACGCAACGACAGAACTGGTACAGAAAAAAGGACAAGACAGCAGTTTCACATCCAATTTTGTCCTTTTCTTTTTTTCCTAGTTGTTATGCCACTCCTGTTTTTCCTGAACCATTATAGGCAGAGCAGGACAGACTGCGTAGATTATGTGAATATGTTTGTTAGCGTTTTTAAAGGTCAGGTCAAAAGTTTCTCTATTTCTATTCTTTTGTGCTTTTCTTCCTTAAACATTTTCTATACAACTTGTTTTTTTTGTTAACCCATTCGTGGTCCATTTCTTAAAAGCCTTGAGCACAAAATGTATAAAGGGGATCATTTACTGATCATCAAACAGTAAAAAAGTTATGGTAATTCAGATGGTATGTACAAAAATGCAACTCATAATAACACTTCATTGTATTGCAAAGATATATTTGTATCCAAAACTTGTATCAATGAAAGAATTGTAGAGACTTAACATGCTGTAGAAAAAAAGTACTAAGTCTTGCTGCTTTCTCTAGCCAACCTTAATGGTAGTTGGTCCCTACTGTGGAATATGAACACAAAACTGCTAGAGGTAGTACTATGGTTCAAAGACTCCATGAAACATCAAGCTACCATCTAAAGTGAAAGTCCGTTTTGGCTGATCCATTTCTTAAGTTTGAAGAAGATTAGTTCTTCTGTGACCTTTAAAGATGAAACAGCCCTTAATACAAATAAGTATAAAAACATAGTTTTCCTGATACAATAACTTCCTAGCCCTCTGTGCAAAACCTGAAAGGTTTGTCCAATGTAGTATCAGCATATTTACATATAACAAAACACAAAAAACTTGGAATAACATCTTTAACATTTTAAGAATATCTAAATCCTTTCAATTGAACTTGTTACTGGATTCAAACTTTCATGTTGCGCGTGTAACATGAGCATGTTCTCATTATTATTATTTTCATTATAAAAATGGGCCTCAAATGTTTCTTGTGCCATTCCAAGTTTCAAGTGATCAGTCATATAACATGTTCATAGAATTCCTTTTTTTACATACACAAATGGCTATAAGTATAACACTACTCTGTTAGAGACACTACATCTACAGACATCAGAAGAACTCTGCCTCCAGTGCAGCTGCCATCTCATCAGCCTCCGAGTCACTACTGCTGCTGGACGACCTGTTTTCTTCATCCTCTTCCTCTTCTCTTTTCCTCTTCTTGCTCGCCCCAATGTCAGAGGACTCTCGACTGGTGCTTGCACTATCCCTGCTGTCCTCCTCCCTACCCCCTTCTCCTCTGCCCCCCTCCCCCTCCGACTCACTGTCACTGTCCTCACTAAAGGCTTCCTCCACTTCCTTATCCATGTTGGCAATGTCTTCAGAGGAGAAAGCCATGAGCGGGTTGGTCTCCGCTATTGTGGAAAGCCGACGTTTCCGAGGCCCACGTGACGAGGTCGGTTCTTCGCCATCTGCCGGAGAGCTCACATCTTTGTGGGGTTTCTCAGGGTATGGGTGGGGGATGAATCTGTGGTCCCCCCTTATCTCGGGATGGTTGAACTCCAGCTCTGTGGGATAGATGCCGTGGGCGGGAGGGTACATTACGTGCTGAGGGGGGTATGGGTAGTGCTGATACATGTAGGGATGCCTCCGGACTCTCTTTCCCGTCAGGGGATCGTAGGTTGCAACTTCCTCCACTGGCCCCTGAGGAACAACTGGCTGGGAAGTTGAGGGAGGGGTTTCCATAGGTTGGTTTTGAGCCTGCACTGTCTCCTGTCTATCAGAGTCTGACTCAGGTTTAAGTTCAATGTTCCTATCTTGCTGTGTGGAGCTGTCTGCTTCTTCTCTCACTGGAACATTTGCAGCATCTTTGGTGGTCAGTTGTGTGTCTGCAGTGATCCCGGGCCTGCCCTCCCCTGCCGGCAGCAGTGGTACATTCCCGGCATTGAGGTTCTCGCGCTCGGCGGGAGGGCTGTCCATGACGGGAAAGAGCCGCTCGTCAACGTGTTCCCAGCGCTCCCAGCAGCACCAGAGCCAGTTCCTGTCCACGATGCACACCCGGCCGTTCTTCCCACGCCGTGAGTTCCACTCCTGGATCGCCCGCGCCTTCTCCGTCCTCAGGTTTGCCGCCACGAGGTGGGTCGTCCCACCCTGGTCCTGCTCGCCAACTCCGCCGTCCTTCCCGGGCGGGACAAACTTCCGCGCCACGCGCGCTCCCATTAGGGTCGCCGCTCGGAACTCGGGAGACTTCTCCGGGACCATGTTGGTGGGGATCACGCCGCTGAACAGCAGCACGGCTCCCCGCAGGGTCTGCTTACGCAGGAACGGCACGATCAGTTTGACGTCGGGGGCGCTGGACAGGGACCCGGCCTTGTACTTGTCGTACGCTTCGTAAAATGTGTGGTGGATACGAACAAGAATGTCCTGTAGATGGAGCAGATAATCGTCCTCGTCGATGTGCCCAACCTCTTCAGGCTCCAGCTCTGTGTCCGTCTGCTGTTTCGCATCCGCTGTCTCTGCAGTTTTTTCCATTGAGCAACTGTCTTTTTCTTCCACTTTTTCTAAAGTTGAGACCACCAACTTCTCATCTTTTCTTTCGGAACCCGCTTCAGAGTTGTCCTCCTCTCCTCCCTTGGAAGAAACCTCCCCAGTATCAGTCTTAGAGGTGTCATTAACGTTTTGCTCCTGATCATTCCCATCAGCAGTAGCACTTGTTTTCTCCTCACCAGAAATCACCTCCATATTGTCCTGAGTCCCAGACTCTGACTCTGTGACATCATCCTTACTTTCCCCATTGCCCGGCAAGCCAGTCGTTTTGTCTGTTGTATCAGAAAGGTCTTTGTTGTTCCCTCCTTGTTTGTCCTCCTCTATGTCGTCTGGCTTCCCTGCCTGTTCTTTAGAGTTACCAGGTTGTTTAACCTTCGCTTGTCGGAGCGGGGAGGCGTTGGGATCGTTGACGTCTCCGACCCCCATGAAGTACTCATACTTCTTCACACGAACAAGGTTGGGGGCGTCGTCCCAAACATCAGCACGATCGTCGATGATGGCCACCATGGAGTCACCGCAAGGGAACAGGGATCTGGAAGGATAGGAAGTTGTATATAGATTAATATTATTGTCATTGTCATTAAAGTCTTCATCCAAAGTGCTCCTACACTTAATCAGTTTTGTCATCACTTCAGGGTGCCTATGTACACACTTTAGCTTTTGTGTATATAAAATTGGAGCTGTGCACCTTATTTTTGTCTGTGTGGGATACGTATGTAAAGGAACTACATGTATAACTGTACACTAGTATACCACATATTCCTGACATTCTAGAGCCAAGGTAATTGATAAAACTTTGTTTAAAATTTTCAACTTGCCGATAAATTTTCAGATTCATGGTCTAAAGAAAAGACAGGCAGTACAAGGTTAGTAATTAGGTTTTGCTCAAATTCTACTTTATTTCATGTTGTACACTCATATTTCTTTGGTGCACCTAAATCTTTAGGTTATTCAGGTGCACCAGTGCACCTATTGCATACACACCCACCTGAGGTTGGCGTTTTTCCGGTTCAAGTCTTCGCTCTCGTCTCGTGACAGGATCCGCTGGTAGAACAGCTTGCCCTTGGGGTCCAGGAAGGTCGCGACCTTGTGGGCGTACTCGCGGTTGCCGAAGGAGAACACGTGGAGCTCGTAGAACTGTGAGACATACTCCAGGAAGTCGCTGGTGTGGGGCCGCAGCCGCGTGAACATCTCAGGCCGGCTCCCGTGGGTGTAGATGTCCTGGGGAGGGGTCGGGAAAGGTCAGGTCAGAAGGTGTGTGTAACATCATGTTTACCAGGACGGCTGTTAAAGAAGCTTAAAGTTTACAGATGTATATACAGAGCTCCTCTCCCCCTGTGACTACAGTATCAGTGCCTTACCCTGACTCCATCGACTAGCCTGGGATCCACAGGCTCCTGAGCAGAGTGGATAAGAGTCTGGTCCAGGTCCACCATCAGGACCAGTTTGCGGTTGTCCAGTAGCTGTTTCTCCTCCCGCTGAGCCAGCAGACGGGCTTCCTGCAGACACACAGGACAAGAAGGGGATGTAAACAACATCAATGCAGCAAACAATGCAGGATAACTACTAAAACTCTTATGTTCTTTTGTACATAAACTTTGCCTCCTGTGTTAGGTATTCTATTGAGCACAGCCAACATACAAGCAACATATAGGCATTTCTTTTTGACAAAGACTATACCTACAAAGATGACACATGTGTACATGATCACAGTCAAAGACAACATACCAGGCTATAAAACTGCCATTTGTTCTCAAAAAAGATACCTTTACCAAATGTACTACTTGCAATTAGCCCTCAGGCAATAGTTTGCAATACACAATATTACTTACAATATGTGAATGAAACAAGAGGAACACACAACTGACCTCCTGAGTGACCCTGAGGCCAGGGACAGTGTGGACCATGCTGACCGATGCTGCTGCACTGTCCACAGGTTTGGGAGAGCCTGGCTTGGAGGAACGGCCTGGGGGACCACTGGGAAGGTACAATGGAGGAAGAAGTGATGTTTATGTATTCACTTATGAAAATTTTCCACACACATGTGGATGGTATGAGAGAACAGGTGGTAACATATTTTCTAGCAGAGTGCAAACTGGACTTTTTAAGAGATTCATTCTTTGCTCCCAGTGCAGTAGTCTTTGCACCAGATAGCCGTGGCGACTCTTGATTCGGGCTTACATTGCATTACCCTCAGACAAGAGTCGTGGAAAGATCCATTGGCAGAACTGCACATTTCCCGTTGGCTGCACGATGCTCCGTTTTTGACCCGGTTTTTTGCTGTCCCGAGCTTCCCTACAATATAACTCCACAATTGGCCGGGTTGTCGATGTTTAGATCAGCCTAAATATTCCACAGCGCGACAGAAAAGTAGTAAAATAGCTAGTCGGCACAAGGTGGCGGCCATCTTGGTTATAGTCGGGAATGTCCGCTACCGTCGTCGGGAACGCTCGGTAGCGTCACGATTACCGAAGCGCGACCGAAAGCTCTCCGATTATAACCGGAAAGGCTACCGAGCGTTCCCGACGGCGGTAGCGGACATTCCCGACTATATCCAAGATGGCCGCCACCTTGTGCCGACTAGCTATTTTACTACTTTTCTGTTGTGGAGTTATATTGTAGGGAAGCTCGGGACAGCAAAAAACCGGGTCAAAAACGGAGCATCGTGCAGCCAACGGGAAATGTGCAGTTCTGCCAATGGATCTTTCCACGACTCTTGTCTGAGGGTAATGCAATGTAAGCCCGAATCAAGAGTCGCCACGGCTATGCACCAGAGTGATTTCAGTGGACTACTCTACTTTAGGGAGGTTTGAGGAATAGTGACCACATAGCTTACAGTGAGTTCATCACACTATCATAAACCCAAGTCTGTGTTGTTGGGTACTTACTCGTCTTTCCGGAGGTCCTCCCCACACTCAGCACACATGTCCCAGATCACAGTCCTGTGCAGACATTTGGCCTCAATGTCCAGTAGAGCTGTCCTGTGGAGAGTCACAGAGCTATGAGTATGGTAGCATGTAGGCAGAAGACGTCAACCAATCAGAAGTCCCCATTTCATATTGGTTATGATGTTATCTTACAAGTGATTACATCCCATAAACGTCGTGGTGTTTTAATCCCATCAACACCGCGGCCATTGGTGACCCCACATGAAACACGCATAATTTCTGTTCGAATGACTGTGACCCTAACTGTTCAAGACAACCACTTATAACCTGTTTCATACAGTGGCCAACCAAACTCTAGATCTTTGCTCGCAAATCACAACTGCAACTGTGCATACAACTACTTTCGGTTCATCATCATAGCTTGTCGCCAATCCACTCCAGCCAGTTCCGCGCTGCTTCATTGGCCTCCTGGAGATCTGTGTTGTGTAACGATAAATCCAACGTTCAAGTCTACGACAATAGATCGAAGCGATCCCATGGGACCTGTAAGACTTACCCTGGCGAGACGATGTCGCCCACCGCCCGCCTGAGCTGAAGCACGACACCCACACGGTCCGCTCGGATCTTTACCTCCCTCCCATGAGCCCCCCTCCCACCCTGCGGTTCCGCCGCTTCCTCGGCGTTGTCAGCGCGGTTACCCTCGTCTGTGGCCCCGCAGACGGCCAGGACGGTGCCCTGGTACACGCTGTCTCCCGGCTGGACTTTCCATCTGACCAGCCGGGCCGTCGAAGAGCCAGGAAAAATCACAGTCTCCTTCATTTTCGCGCGGCAGATCGAAGCATCACCACCATGATGATGACGACACAATGCCTCCCCTCGCAGACCAAACGACCTGCAGTTTTGATATGAACAGCTAGGTGGCGTCAGTGAGCGTTTCAAAACATTTCTTCGGCTGCTTAGTGCGTAACGTTTATGTCTCGGTTGAACCCACCATGCAGAATTCACACTGGGAAAGGGTTCCTTCAGCCCACCATGCAGGTATATGATTAAATACTTTCATAGTCACGTGTTATGTACAATATATCTGGTGCAGGGAGCGGGAGAAGGAAAACCCGTTTGAAGGTTGCATACACCGGATAACCAAACCCGGAAGTAAACTAGCTAACACTCGCAACAAGAGAAAAGGTAGACTCGCGTTTCTGTTGACGATACAGTGCAATAACCGAGATATATCTTATATAACTTTACAAGATAATAGTTGATGTGCTTCTACGTAACCTTAAGAAGGTATTTCGAACTTATTAGCCTTTTAATCTTGTCACCGTCATGACCTTTCCAGTCAGCAAGGTCACATAATCACCAAGCTCCTCAGAGCTGCTTGCCACTCGTATTAAATCATTTTCGTGTCCTGTACGTGTTTTTGCGTGTTATTTCCTTGAAGACGTTTTCTGTCCCCTTATAACATGTTACCATAAACCCGGAAGGTCAGGAAAACAAGACAATGTTCTGTTTCTTTGCTATCCGTATCCGCCCCTCCCCACGCAGGTGACGCCCTGGCAGGCAGCCATGACAGTTACGCCCTGCAGGGAGTCGAGATGAAACTGTCTCCTTCAGTAGCTCCAACCAGTAAGGTATTGCTAAACAAATGACGTTTTTGCATTGTCTTAGGTAGCTAGCATGCTCTCAGAACGGACGAGGTTCTATCTAAGCGAGTGGCTTTATTTATTTATTGACGGTTTCAAGTACACTCGATCGGACCAAGTAGTTTAAAGACAGAATTTTGTTAATTGTAACGTTATATCATTTACCACAGAGAGGGCAAAATTCACAGTCATGTTCAGAAGTGTGTCAGAAATTCTGGTTCACTAGACAGAAAATGGCATTGTCAGGCCGAAACCTAATGCACATATGTCTCACAATCCCTTGTCAGGGCACACAGCTAGATACAGATACAGATTGAATCTAGTAAACTCAGCTTTAACCTTTCGACTATCCTTTCTACTTCTAGGTGTGCCTTCCTGTGCAGTACAGCCAAGCTGGCCTCTCCAAATCAGCCGCCGTTCTGGCAGAGGCTAACTATGATTTCTCCATAGAGAGGCGGGTCTTGGGTATGGACGCGGAGGGCAACAATGGCGGGAGTTAGGAATGCTGCTGTAACTTTCAGTCTCGTCTAAAGATCATATTGTATAAAGACACATTGCATATATGGTGTGCTAATACATGTATTTTATTATGTATATTGATACATATTGATATATATTTGAATGTACAATATACATGTATATGGATGCAGCAATAGCAAATGAAAATACAGAGGCTCAGAAACGGATGTTTTGACCAAGCTATGGGGTTAAAGTTCAGTATTGACAATCTTATCATATTTTGTGGCACACTAGCTAAAGTAGATATTAGCAAGTACAAAGATTGGCCCTATGATTCCATAAGTCAGCATCGACAGCTAGTACAATATTCCAATCTTTACATTATAACACATACCAGCTGACCAGATCACATGTATTCACATATCGCTGGACGCAGACTCACGGGGCTACAAGGCAGATTATAGTGATTGTAGAAAGTTTGCAGGTTATACAGTACAAGCAATGTGACAGCTCGAGACATGAGGCATGTATTGTATGTTCTTGTTCATGTGTGCCATTCTGGTATATCGTGCAATAAACAATCTCACTGTACAGACATTTTTCAGTGCTTCTTCAGGCAGGAGTAGGTCACCTTGCCGTCGTCATTAATTAACGCACATTACATTAGACTAATAATACAATGAAGCCAAAGTCTTAACAAGAGGATTCTCAAATACTCCTCGGCAATAATCGTGTTATAAAGATGAGGTAATATGTTCAAACGCGACGTTGTTCTCTCCTCTAACTTGTTCGTCTTCCTTTGCGACAGAAACAAGTCCCTTTCTCTCTGGCAGACCTTCGCACGTGTCTATACTCATTGTCGACAGCCGTATGAACGATGGTGGTGGGAGTTCAGCAGTATGTACAGTTCCAACGCACTGACTGGCAAAACCCGAGTCTTGTTGCGCTCCCCTTGAGCGAGACATTTCAACAACGTCTCCCCTTCTTGTCATAGGACTTTTGACGTCCGGTTTCCCACAACATATCTTTCGCACGGCGGTCTGTAGTTCCTTACTGCCGAGGCCATAGATGACCGGGTTACTGAAGCAAGTCACGGTCAGGTACATGAACTGCGAAGTGCGTTTGACGATGAGCACCGACAGTCTCTGGTCCTCCGATGCCGCGATGAGAGAGATGCCGATCTGAATGTATCTAAAGATCAGAAACACGAACAGGACAGTGATTTGCGCTGAAATGGTTCGTTCTGTCCGTTTATTTCCCTGAGATGTCTGGCTGTTATAGGACCGCCTGTGCGCTACAAACTGCCGTTGCCGCCTCTGATACTTTTTCGTCTCTAGATAAACTTTGCAATAGGAGAGGCAGATCACTGCGATGCAAGTCAACTCACAGACGACCCAGATAATGTAGTAACGCTTCTCGGCGTTTCCCCGGGTGCTTAGTTCCGGTAATGTACAGAAAGGGGCGACAATGTTGAGATTGTTTGTATGTATGTAAATGCCTACGATATAAAATAAAGCTTGTAGAAGGGACAATGTCCAGACGGCGACAATCTTTACCAGAAGACGCGTCAGACTTATCTGTTCTCTATAATGCAGCGCATTGCAGACGGCCTGGTAGCGGTCCCAAGCCATTAAGTGTTAGGGTAGACAGAGTAGCAGCAAGACGCCACGTAAAAGAAGCTAGCCTGCGTCCAACAGAACCAGACAGGGTTGGAGTTTTCTCCCATGACGATGTTGACCACCGAGCTGGGGATGAAGAGGCTGCCTTGGATGATGTCCAGGACGCAGAGACTGGCGGGAAGGACGAATCGCGGCCGCCACAGCTTCTTGGTCCGCAGGATGGCGACAAGGAAGAGACAGTTGAGGCCGAGAATCAGCACCAAGGACGGGACTAGCCAGCACAGCTGGAGAAGTCTGCCTAGCAAAGTTGTCTGCAGAGGGTCTTCGTACCGGGCTGTGGCGTTGGCTGTGTCGTTCTCCATTTCGGAATGGTCGTTTGTACCCTTACGTTTTGTACAGATGGTTGGAAACGAAAGAATTCGTGTTCGCTCTTAGCACGTGTCTCAGCTGTGTTTGTCAGTGGGTTTCGGTGACAGGAAAGGGCATTTATTTGGTAGACGTTTTCCAATATCAAACGAGGTTCACGGGACAAATAAGCTACTTAAGCTCGCACGCGGTCTGTTTCTATCAACGCCAGTATGCATTTGCGCGTTCATTCATATGGAGAGACTTGTACTTATGTACTTATATAATCGCATTAGACACGGTTTCCACGCAATACACGACACGGCAAACACAAAAGCACATTTGGCGGTTCAAGAATTCTTTGACGACTTATTGAGTACCAAACACTCGAGTACTCCTACAATATATGTTGCGTGCAAACACAAATCCTTGTTACCGCACGACAGCCATTATTGTCTTTTGAGGTCATACCAAGGTCAGATCTGTGAAGCACCTTTCACGATTTTGTTGGAATTCATAAAAAATATAAAGCAAATAACCCTGTATAACTGGCTGGTATTGGTCTGGTTGAAATACAAAAGTATTCTTGATGGCAAATCTATAATTACTTTTTGAAACTATAAAGGCCCCACGGTTGCAATGGTGCTTGTCAAAGAGGATTTGTAATAACTATTGTTTACTTTGTTGCCGCAGTGTGGTAAGTTTACACATTTTTGTTGACATTTTAACCATGCTTGGCATACTCCTCCAGCACTAGTGCGTCATTCTTTCTTTGATATGACAGGTCTGAAGCCCTTGTTATTTTGATTGGTAGACTTGACGCTGCCATCACGGAAACTATAGACTATGCAGCTACGCATGGGCGGTGTTATATCATACACAGATTTATCTTCATATTTATTACTTTATTTTGAGAACCAATTTTGCCTTTTTTGATAATATACACTTTATTATTATCCATTTTATTTTGTGTGGCATTGTGCTGTCATGACGTAATCGTAGACAGCTTTTGTCATGTCCTATGGACTATGGAACTTCAATGATGTGTGTCAACATGTAAAAAAATCAGAAAAAAAGTAATTCTTTTCGTCATGTTTTTGTCATCAAAACATTCTCCAGAAGGTTGTCTAATAGAAAAAGTGTCATTTTTGTCAACCAAGGGTAACTCTCGGCAAATTTTACTCTCGTTATCACACACACACACACACACACACACACACACACACACACACACACACACACACACACACACACACACACACACACACACACACACACACACACACACACACACACACACACACACACACACACACACACACACACACACACACACTACTCTACTACTACACACACACACACACACACACACACACACACACACACACACACACACACACACACACACACACACACACACACACACACACACACACACACACGCACGTTTGCGCGCGTCAAGCCTAAAGTATCAAAGTATCAGTTGGTAAAAAAAATGATAAGACAGACCATGAAGAGTTGACCTTGTCCGTTTTCATTTTCATGGTATACGTATATAGGTAAGAAACATGAGTTAAATGTTTACAGCGTTAATCATAACAGTTCAGGAGGCAGAAAGAGCAGATTGACAGCTCTGATGATTTTACAAAGTCCTTCTGTTTGTCTACATTTGGTCATTTCGTTTGGTTATCGATAAGGTTGTTATTTGCTGGTGACAAACTTGCTCCATCCTGACATGATTCGTAATGCCTACTCCGTCTTTGGACGATGCTTGTGGCCGAGACACGTCGTAGACGTTTTCCCGTTTTCTTGTCCAATGATTCGATCCACATATCTTCGCCACCGCGTTTTGCACGTCCTTGCTGTTTAAACCATAGATGACTGGATTGCTGAAGCAAGGCACGGTCATGTACAGTAACAGTGATACTTGTTTAGTAATTAACATCTCCAATCTTTTCCCTTCCCATGAAGGAGAAACATACAGACACAGAGCGGTGTAGCGTGGGACTAAGAACATCAAGAGCATAATAAGTTGTGATGAAATTGTCCTTTCCGTTCTCAGGCTTCTTGTGAACCCTCGCCTTTCAGCCAGATGTCTGCGTGGCAATCCATTCCGCGTGCGTCTCCTCTGATTGCCCTTTGTTTCCAGATACACTTTGCCATATGAAAAACAGATCACTGCGATGCAAAAGATTTCGTATGTTGCAGAAATCGCCGTCAGGCGTTTGTCAAAGAAGTCTAGTTGGTGACTCAATTCAAGTAGAGAGCAGAAAGGGTATGCAACAGCAATGTCGTCGGGTGCTGCTAATTGTCCGTACACTATAAAAACGTGAAACGCACCAAGTAAGATGGACCAAGTCCAAACGGAAGCAATTTTACCACAAAGACATTGTAGTGGTCCGTTTATTTGGTACTGAATGGCGTTGCAGATGGCTTGGTATCGGTCCCACGCCATTAGTGTTAGAGTAGACAGAGTGCAGACAGCGCCTACGTAGGAGAAACTGGCCTGCGTCCAACAGAACCAGACAGGGTTGGAGTTTCCTCCCATGACGATGTTGACCACCGAGCTGGGGATGAAGAGGCTGCCTTGGATGATGTCCAGGACGCAGAGACTGGCGGGAAGGACGAATCGCGGCCGCCACAGCTTCTTGGTCCGCAGGATGGCGACAAGGAAGAGACAGTTGAGGCCGAGAATCAGCACCAAGGACGGGACCAGCCAGCACAGCTGGAGAAGTCTGCCTAGCAGAGTTGTCTGCAGAGGGTCTTCGTACCGGACTGTGGCGTTGGCTGTGTCGTTCTGCATGTTAGACATGTTGATTGTACCCTAAAGCTTGGATATTAGCGATGAATGGAAACAGAGGAATCCGTCCTGGCTCTTTGCACGTATCTCAGTCCTGTTTGTCAATGGTTTGCAGTAACGATGAAAAAGATTTGGTTGACGTTTTCCTATGTCAAACGAGGTTCACTGGCGAAATAAGCTCCCGTTGTTTGCACGACGTCAGCATGCATTAGCTCGTTCACTCATTTGGAATGACCCGTATTCTAATAATGGCATTACACATGGTTTCCACGCAATACCTGACACCGCAAACACGAACTCACCTTTGGCGGTTCAAGAATTCTCTGACGACTTATTGAGTACCAAACACTCGAGTACTCCTACAATATATGTTGCGTGCAAACACAAATCCTTATTACCGCACGACATGCTTTACTGTTTTCATTGGGTCATACCAAGACCAGATCTACAAAGCGCTTGTTTAAGTTGTTATGCTTTTATTGGATCTGGGAAACACATTAACGCAAATAACGCTGTATGTTGAATAATTACACATTGCCTTATGGTTAATTTCGAATTTCGAATTTCCGAATAAGACTTAAAAGGTTGTGTAACTCAGGGAGCCTCAAGGACAAGGTTGCGATGGTGCTTCTCAGCGAAGATTTGTAATAACTATTGTGTATTTAATTGCCGCGCTGTGGCACACTTTTGTTTACAGTTTACACATGTATGACATTTTTCCTTTCCAGCAGAAGGTGTCATTCTTTGTGTTGGAAAGTTAATTTTAAATGGTAGACGTAAAGCTCAACTATAGACTATGCAGCTGCGCAAGAAATGATGTCATACCATACAGGGATGTTTATTTATTTCCATGACTTAAGAATTGAGAATCAATTTTGCCTTTTCTTACAACGTACACTTTATCATTATCCATATTACGGCTGTTGCCGATACGGGGTCACACATATATACGCACATGCGCGTGATCGCGCGTCTGGATTAAGATATCAATTGGTAGAAATGATAAGATAGACCATGAAGTGTTAACTATGTCCGTTTTTATTGTCATCTCATACATACACATAGGTAAGAAACATGAGCTTAAAACGTTGCAGAACGTTAATTATTACAGTTCTTAGAAGTGAGAAAACTGGGAGTAGATCGACAGCTCTGATCATTGTACCATTTACAATATCTCTCTGTCTATTTCTGGTCATTTCGTTTGGTTATCGATAAGGTTGTTATTTGCGGATGACAAAGTTGCTCCATCCTGACACGGTTCCGGATTGCTTCTCCGTTTTTAGACGATGCTCTTGATCGACAAACTTCGTAGACGTTTTTCTTTCTTATAGCCCAATGATTTAAATTCGATCCACATATCTTCGCCACCGCGTTTTGCACGTCCTTGCTGTTTAAACCATAGATGACTGGATTGCTGAAGCAAGGCACGGTCATGTACAGTAACAGTGATACTTGTTTAGTAATCAACATCTCCAATCTTGTTCCTTCCCATGGAGGTGAAACATACAGGGACATAACGATGTAGCGAGGGACTAAGAATGTCAAAAGAACTATCAGTTGCGATGAAATTGTCATTTCCGTTCGCAGGTTTCTTGTGTACCTCCGTGTGTCTGCGAGATGTCTGCGTGGCAATCCATTCCGCGTGCGTCTCCTCTGATTGCCCTTTGTTTCCAGATAGACTTTGCCATACGAAAAACAGATCGCTGAGATGCAAAATATTTCGTATGTTGCAGAAATCGCCGTCAGGCGTTTGTCAGCGAAGTCTACTTGCAGACTCAAGTCTAGTAGAGTGCAGAAAGGGTATGTAACAGAAACATTGTCAGCTACTGCTAATTTTCTGTAAATCGCGATAACGTAAAACGTAGCAAGTAGAATGGCAAAAGTCCAAAGAGTAGCAACCTTTGCACAAAGGCACTGTAACGGTCGGTTTATTTGGTACTGAATGGCGTTACAGATGGCTTGGTATCGGTCCCAGGCCATCAGTGTTAGAGTAGACAGAGTACAGACAGAGCCTATGTAAAAGTAGCTAGCCTGCGTCCAACAGAACCAGACAGGGTTGGAGTTTCCTCCCATGACGATGTTGACCACCGAGCTGGGGATGAAGAGGCTGCCTTGGATGATGTCCAGGACGCAGAGACTGGCGGGAAGGACGAATCGCGGCCGCCACAGCTTCTTGGTCCGCAGGATGGCGACAAGGAAGAGACAGTTGAGGCCGAGAATCAGCACCAAGGACGGGACCAGCCAGCACAGCTGGAGAAGTCTGCCTAGCAAAGTTGTCTGCAGAGGGTCTTCGTACCGGGCTGTGGCGTTGGCTGTGTCGCTAGAACTATTGTTATCCATATTATTCACATTTAGTAGACTCTGCAGCTTTGTACATGTAGCAGATGATTCGAAACAGAGTAACTCGCGTTTTCTCTACATGCGACAAGAGAAGATATTGGGCAGTCGTTGTCCTGCATTAATGATATATATATATATATATATATATAACCGGTGAAGTAATCTCCTTTTGTGTGTTCTAGATAATGAAAAGCATGGATTAACAGGGGGCATAAACATGGATTAGGGCATATGAAACGACCTTCAGTGATATAATCGCATAAGACATGGCTTCCACGCAATTTATGACCCCGCAACCATCTTTGACATTTTAAGCTCTCGAGTACTCGCACAATATATATTGCGTGCAAAAAGAGACCCTTGTGACCTCACGAAGGCCATTATTTACTGTTTCTTCTGGGTCGTTCCAGATCACAGTGTGTACATTGTAACTGGCATGTATTAGTCTTGAGTAAAGAGACTCTTTTTACACAACCATGTCTTTTATTCAGCCGACGTTTCGGTCACCTTCCTCAGGGCAATTCTGACTGGTTCACATTGCACTGCAGCACAGGTGTCGCTGCTATAGATGCATTCCAAACGTACAATATGTCTCTTTACTCAGAGAGACAAGGGTTCGGACAGTGTATTAGTCTGGTTTAGTTAATGAAGCTCCATCATCTTTTGTAACAAATTTTTAACTACGTATAACACAATGCCAAGTTAACGGTAACTTTGAGTCTACAGAGTTTACTTTATCTTATGACAACACACACAGAAAGAATAGGTACTAGCAGCATGGAAGATTTAGGAGACATAAATTACATACATTACGGTATCAATTCTCAAAGTGCGTGTGGGAATTTGTGCTTAAGCCACTTTGCTGTCCAATCCTTGAATAGTGTTCTATGGGATATTATATTGGCATGAATATGACAAATGTTCCATTAGTGTGTTTTATGATGCTTTTAATAAAATGTATTGTGATTGTCCTTATCGTATGTGATTTGTATCAAAATATAAGATTAGTTTGGATGCTCATAAAATTTGTTAGGTGAAAGAGACAAGGAGAGGGAGAAGGTTCAGTTAGAGGTGACAACGTTCGATAGTTTTCACTCGCTTGCAGTGGAGGCGTTATACAATGCGCCCTAGCGATATAACCTCGTAATGCAGAGTCTAAAGCAAATAAACCAATCTGATCTGCAATCACAGCAAACAAACAACACTTGTCTCTGACTCTATTGTATTTAATGAGGTCAGTAAACACATTTTTAAAGTCGTCACGCCCTAAGATGACGGAAGAAATGGCCGACCACGTGCACATCATGTAGTATAGTGCATGTATCTGTATCATTCCTCGCTGTAGAAAAGCAAAGATTATTCAGCGTTCAAATTCGAGCAAATCGAATCGACCAAATACATGTATAACGTGTAGCTCCGCGGGCGGCCAGTTCATGCAGTACTGAAAAGCTGACAAACTCCAGAACGCCCGACAAAACGTCTAGAATCGTTCAAAAGCAGCCTAACCTCTGCTTGGAGAGTACGTTGACCCATGGTATTTGTGCGGTTCCTCGCGTGCTTTTGTTATGCAAATATGCGGCTAGCTGCACGCATTTCGTTTCCGGGTATATTTGCGAGTATGTCTGAGTACCAAGTCACCGGAGACTCGTCCTAGAACATTCTTAAAGATTTGAGAGAGATTTAAGTATTCATGACAATGACTACCTGGCGACCGGACGACCGGCGAGCCTCGGCAGCCTCCCCTTGGCGAGTAGCCACCAACGTCAACCCAGATCTGCCCAAATATCACGAGGGATTTCTGGAGAAAAAGTTCAAGTCGGTGAGTCGGAGTGTTTATAACTATAAGACATCACCTTCACCTTCCATGTCCCGTGCAATACGTATAAACACTTAAGCGGGCGTGCCTGTGTGAATAACGTTCAGATGGCTTGATCTGCACTTTGCAAGCATGCGATCTAAACGAAGTAACGTCGTCCGTTTCCTTGTGTGGCATTCCACTACATTGCAGGCATGAAATGTCTTCGCCAAGTGAACCATAAAGGCAAACAGCTAAAAACCATCTAAAACCGGCTACCCTACTTCTTTCAAAGGAGTTACTTTTTTTGCTAGTATTCAGAGACTTTGTGGTGGTTTGAGTGAATAGTACACTAATACTTATTGCTGATTACGAGCCACCTTGCGTGCGTAGGTCAGGGTTGTTTTTACTCCAGGCTTTGATTCACAGGTAATCCCCGGGGTGGCCACTATAGCTACCGCTCTGTGTGCAATGATGTATGAATACCAACCGTTTGGGACAGTTGTGTTTCAGAATAAGAATTTTCCTTATTAAAATCCTCATATATGTCAAGTGGAGACTAGATCTAGCCTACTCCTGTCCTGTCTGGGTGGTATTTTAATCATATACAAAATGGGGTGTGGCCTAATATAAAGTCAGCACTCTGTACCTATTGAACCGTAACCGGAATTATAACATTTGAAAGTAACGCTTAGACCAGGATGGCTGTCTCGTGCTCCATATCATTAGACAGGGCGCGTCAAAATGTCAGAGTTTGGTTTGTATTTAGAGAAAGGTTAACCATGCAGGAAGCTCAGTGAAAATATGAATTGAAAGAACGCCTTTACCAGGTGCAAGTTTTAAACCAAACAAAGTTACACGATAGACATTATCATCTCAATTTGGGATTGGAATGACGCAGTTGTCTCGGAAAGCGACTGAGAGAGACAAATTCGCACGACAATACCTCCACTTTGTATTCTTCTCTAATAATAGGCTGTGTTCCCGTGTGCTGCTACTCGTAAATTATATAAGTCTCCATCACTCCAAAGCCAATTCAATACTTATTTCTCTTCAATGGCTCTCTGCAATTCTTGTTTAAACTTTGTCCTGCTTACATGTGCCATTGTACTGTAGAACGTTCCGTGGCTCGCTCTATTTACAAGCGACATGGGTGACAACAGACAGCAGAGTAACCCGATAGCAGAGGCACTTGTTGTTTGTCTTCTTAGACCACTGAAATAACAAAGCGTTTCCTAGTTGGAAGTACCGTGGTGTTTTGTATACTGTAAATACATGTTCGAAGCACTTAAATTTCACTGCGCGGTGAAAAGGAAGAGTTCATTTCAATTGTATCTTTGTATCGCGGCAAAACAATGGTAGTATTAACAACTGTGGAATAATGGTCGCGAAATACACGAACTTAAAACCATCGAGAAAATTTCAAAATTTACAGCACGCGATAAAGGATTCTTTTTATGATAATCAGTATGATACTTTTGATTTTTCAGCATATCATTGCTGTGACCATGTAATTGTCACGTTTTGGCTCTATTTTGCAGGGTTATCAGAGAGTCTGGGCGGAGTTAAAGGCAGACGTCATGTTTTTCTATCACCCAGAGAGACAAGACGAACACGTGGTAAAATCCTTCAGTGTGTTCTTTTCTTCCAGGCAATGTTCGTATTATATTATTCATAAATTGCCCTAGCTAACCAAATTTCTTTTGAGGCGTCCGTATCTTATCTAGAACCGTTATGTTTCTATCTAGTTCTCATTGCTTGTTATAGTTTAGGGTTAGCATCAGGCATGCTACGCGTTTCCAAGAACGTACATTAGCCCCAGGGGTGGTTCTGGATTAGGGTGAACCATCCAGAACCGTGTGTCTGCGCAGGGTCCTGGAGAAAGGACGGTTCTGGATATAACAGTCCCATCGCCTTGTAAGCGGTGTATGTCTCCTGTAAGGTTGACTGGGTCGGGGATTACCACGGTACACTGCAAACGAACAGAACGCAGCTTGTACTGGAACGTGAGACTGTCCTATCTATTCCTATCTATGTCCGAGCGTGGGAGTGTTGTGTGAGACAAACACTCAGGGAAACGACAGGGCGTTCTTGGAAGGGACTCCAGGGTTAGCAGGTATCTAATAAGTCTGACAAGCGGCATATGTGTTTATTACAGGTGAGGACCCGGTCACATTTCATGCCCGTAGCCAGGATTTTGAATGGGGGGGTTCTTCCGACTGCTTAAGGGGACCTCGAGCGCCGAGGTTCCTAGGGGGGTCCGGGGCATGCTCCCCCGGAAAATTTTGAAAAATGAACCTTCTAAAATGGCATTTCGTGCGTTTTTGAGAGGATTTCAAAGAAAAATCGGAGATAAGTTTTTATCAGTGACAAAGGGAGCAGTTTTTCTACGATTCCAGTCCATCTTTTTCAAGAAAACTCTTGGACCTTTACATAAAAAGTGGACCAAAAAGTGGACCTTTGAGCCTTGTGGGGGGTTCTTCCGAACCCCCCGAACCCCCCCTGGCTACGGGCATGCATTTGTTGTGCGATCGTCGTATGACATTCTTGGAATAGTCGTGCGTGTGTCGTACCAAATTTAGTTTCAGAGAAAGCTGCCTGGGACTCCAATCGGGAGTTGATTCTGTCACAGCCTGCTTGAAATACGTAACAATAACGAAATCTTATTTTACGATGTACTACGGCGAATGTGACCACGCCTTTGTTACTTAAAAGTAAGTCAGGCATCCTCAACTCATCATGAGGCGAAGCATGATGTTTTTTCCGTCTAGCTAGTTGAAGGGCAATGCACGGTTTCACTTCGGTCTTATCTGTGGGCAACCAACAATTTTTGCAACGAGGTCCCATTCTTGTATATAATGTTTAGGAACCAGGGTATATTCACGCCGAGTTGTACAAAAACACCAGTTATAAGTCCATTTAGTTGCAATTTTATCAGACTTACAAAACATTAGTACAATAGCTGTTACTGTGCAATAATAATGAAACCAGAGCTTCGAGCTGCGACAGTCGCTAGGTATGATTAAGATCATTTAACTGTTACATAAGGCCACACCAAGTAAATTTTATGGATGACGTCCTTTGGAGACCCTAAATCTAATGCGAAAGGGCGAAAAAAAAGAAGGGCCCTAAAAAACAAGATGCCTAGATTAGAAATATACTAAGAGACGACAAATGTCAGGACACAAATTGAATGAGGTGACAGAGTGTAACAAGCAAGAAGTCTTTTATTCATCATCAAAACAGCAATAAATCAGGTGGAACAGTGGACAGTGAAAAATTTTCTGTTATTGTCCTGTCAATAGTGCAATTTTTCTGTTATTGACAGGATGGTCCTGTCAATAGTGCAATTTTTCTGTTATTGACAGGATGGTCCTGTCAATAGACCCTTTCTTCGCGTTACGGGTTTCCCGTCAATCCGACGATTTGCGGCATTGTCGTGACTCTTTGGTCATAGTTACAGGAAGCGAAATTTCTTGTTTTTTTTCTAGGAAGAGGCCAAAATCAATGCGCGCGCGGACGTCATCCATAAAATTTACTTGGTGTGGCCTAACCGACAGTTATGTAACGTAAAACCATATACGAGGTGTCGGTGTATTGGACGGGACGTGAGGTTATTACTAGTAACTTGCCGCTGGCCAATCAAACTGTACATGTAGATGAAATCTAATCGAGGCTGAACATTTCTAACTCAGTGCCACCTCCCCTGGGCCTGCTATTTCGTCTCTTAATTCAATCATCTTTTCATTGTCCCAATTTATCAAGGTTCCCCATTCATTAAGTACTCAGATGCTATTTGCGATGTCCCACGTCTTTATCTTAATAAAGCTTTGGACAACAGACAGCACCTGTACTAGTAAGAGCAACCTGTGCCTCCCCCGGATTGTGAATGGACCCATCCGAACAGAAATAGTCTGGGTTCATTTGTATTACGTCAAAACGAGAGCAAGCAGCGCCTGGCGACAATCACAAGACGTCTTGTTTCTCGCTCAGTGTTTGTCTTGTACATTCCTCGACAGCTCGGCTACCTGAAGCTGGACAGAACGACGACTGTGGAATATCCCAAGACTAAAGGGAGGGACAGAGGTCACCAGCACAAGTTTATAGTCAAGTGTAACAAAGATCTGCACAAGTTTCAGGTACGTGGATGTTGTTCTTTTCTCATTATTGTCTATGACAGGAATGTCGTCGTTAAGAAGATATATCGACGGCAGGTAGG
>NW_017803865.1:1753995-1758510 GCF_001625305.1 Branchiostoma belcheri | reverse complement strand
GGTGGTTCTGGATTAGGGTGAACCATCCAGAACCGTGTGTCTGCGCAGGGTCCTGGAGAAAGGACGGTTCTGGATATAACAGTCCCATCGCCTTGTAAGCGGTGTATGTCTCCTGTAAGGTTGACTGGGTCGGGGATTACCACGGTACACTGCAAACGAACAGAACGCAGCTTGTACTGGAACGTGAGACTGTCCTATCTATGTCCGAGCGTGGGAGTGTTGTGTGAGACAAACACTCAAGGAAACCACAGGGCGTTCTTGGAAGGGACTCCAGGGTTAGCAGGTATCTAATAAGTCTGACAAGCGGCATATGTGTCTATTACAGGTGAGGACCCGGTCACATTTGTTGTGCGATCGTCGTATGACATTCTTGGAATAGTCGTGCGTGTGTCGTACCAAATTTAGTTTCAGAGAAAGCTGCCTGGGACTCCAATCGGGAGTTGATTCTGTCACAGCCTGCTTGAAACACGTAAGCAATAAGGAAATCTTATTTTACGATGTACTACGGCGAATGTGACCACGCCTTTGTTACTTAAAAGTAAGTCAGGCATCCTCAACTCATCATGAGGCGAAGCATGATGTTTTTTCCGTCTAGCTAGTTGAAGGGCAATGCACGGTTTCACTTCGGTCTTATCTGTGGGCAACCAACAATTTTTGAAACGAGGTCCGAGGTTCTTGTATATAATGTTTAGGAACCAGGGTATATTCACGCCGAGTTGTACAAAAACAACAGTTATAAGTCCATTTACTTGCAATTTTATCAGACTTACAAAACATTAGTACAATTGCTGTTACTGTGCAATAATATGAAACCAGAGCTTCGAGCTGCGACAGTCGCTAGGTATGATTAAGATCATTTAACTGTTACATAACCGACAGTTATGTAACGTAAAACCATATACGAGGTGTCGGTGTATTGGACGGGACGTGAGGTCATTACTAGTAACTTGCCGCTGGCCAATCAAACTGTACATGTAAATGAAATCTAATCGAGGCTGAACATTTCTAACTCAGTGCCACCTCCCCTGGGCCTGCTATTTCGTCTCTTAATTCAATCATCTTTTCATTGTCCCAATTTATCAAGGTTCCCCATTCATTAAGTACTCAGATGCTATTTGCGATGTCCCACGTCATTATCTTAATAAAGCTTTGGACAACAGACAGCACCTGTACTAGTAAGAGCAACCTGTGCCTCCCCCGGATTGTGAATGGACCCATCCGAACAGAAATAGTCTGGGTTCATTTGTATTACGTCAAAACGAGAGCAAGCAGCGCCTGGCGACAATCACAAGACGTCTTGTTTCTCGCTCAGTGTTTGTCTTGTACATTCCTCGACAGCTCGGCTACCTGAAGCTGGACAGAACGACGACTGTGGAATATCCCAAGACTAAAGGGAGGGACAGAGGTCACCAGCACAAGTTTATAGTCAAGTGTAACAAAGATCTGCACAAGTTTCAGGTACGTGGATGTTGTTTCTTTTCTCATTATTGTCTATGACAGGAATGTCGTCGTTAAGAAGCTATATCGACGGCAGGTAGGCACCATTCTTTATTCTCGATATTACGCCATACGCCCATGATGGGTTTATCAGGTAGTGTTGCAAAATCAAACGTTTGTAAGATGCTCCGAATGTTCTTTGCTGCGTCGCGTAAAACGAACAGAATTTGTTTTGCGACGGGTGAAGTGGTCATTTAACTAATAGGGTGGCTGCCTGGATACTCCTGAATAGAAGAGGCGAAAGAAACGAAAATAGTATAGATATTTTCGCCATATGGAAAAGATCGGCGCAATACATCTGTATATACATCTATGATTAGATTGATTATAACGCCAAAAAACATCGTATTTCCCAGAACTGTTTACGAGCTGCCACTGCGTCCTTTGGTGTAAGGCAGCCCTTCCCTTATGACATCCATATATTGATGCAATCCCACCTACAAAGCTATCTGCTGAAACTGCCGCTCATACCAATGTTTCTGCACTGCCGCTAACGTGGATCAAACGCAACAGGGTCAGACAAATTGGCGGCCTGTTGTTAATGTTGTTATTGTATGTAATGCATCATAGTCAACATTCGCAAAAAGCCATAAACCAGTCTCGAGGGCCCCACTGAATAATAGATGAACCTTAGCGCGTGTGTTGTAGCCATCATGACATCGGTACATTACCCACAATGGTGTATTGTGTCCTTATTACATGTGGCAAAAACAATCATCGCGAACATGCTATAACTAGGTGATAAAACGCCAAATGAGAGAGAAAGGGAGGGAGGTAGTGGGGAAGGGGGTTCTAAATGCATATTGACTTTATTTTCCGTGATTATCACACAGTGTATCGCCTGTGATACACCACCCTGGGCCCACCCCCAACTATATAGAGTTTAAATATGCACTGGTGCATTATACTGGGGAACGTTGCATATTATTGGACATCATCTTAGATGAGGTTTTTCAGGCTGGCGGCTGTAACAGTTACACGGTCTGGTAGATGAATATTTATAGAGCGAAAATATTGCTTGTGGGATGTTGTTTCATCCTTGAATGCTATGCGGACATACATTACAATACATCAATTGCACCCAGTACAATGCACTAATATGTTATCTACGGCTATATGTAACAACAGACATACATGAACTATGAGACTAATCCACCTCACAAAAGACTTTTTTTTTATTCAGCATACAGTAAACAAAATTAGGGTACAGGACACAGTGACGACGGGCTCAAGTTACGTAACTTATGTTAGCGCCGCCACTTATACGAATAAAACTAATATTACTAGACAATACAAAACACTAACGAAGAATACACGTGAAAGAAAAACACAGTCGAATTGATGAAGCGAGAGTCCACATTCCCCACCCAAGGTGAGAAGGACACAATAGAATTAAAAACGTTTTGTTGCTGCAAAAGACTTTGTAGAACGGAATGAGAATGTGCGTTTGCAATCATTGGTTGACTTTTTACAGTTTGTGTTTTTTTTCTAAATATTGCTCTATATCCTTGAAATGTCAATATGTAGTTAAATTTGCTATTTGAATCCATTGAGAGGAATTCTGGCGTGGGATGTGATAGACCTGTATATAGTTAATTACGCATATCAAAATATTTGGAAGAAAGGGATGGTCGTCTTCCATTCAATGTCAACAGCGGATCGCAAAGCTACCGCTGTACACGTACGTACCAAACCCTGTAGCTAGCCCCGCCCACAATCAACAACCATGATAGCATGACGGGTGGTTGGGTCCACAAGGGGTCACACGAACACCTGACAAACACCCGCATCCTGTTGGGAAACACCATAACGTGAACAGGGCGAGGCAGGGAAATCTGCGGTGTTTGTGGGTGTTGCTGTTGAAACGACAGGGTTATTAACAGGTGTGTGTGTGTTGTATCAGATTCTGCTGTGCCGTGTTGTGTTTCTTCTTCCCTGAAACAATCTCGTCGATAACCTTTGGGACAGAAGACATTACATGGTTACAGTGTAAACACGTTTGCTAGTACTCTGTACGGTGTATGAGTCGAGTTAAATTGAAAACTACAGTGAATGAACTCCCTTTCGTATGCTTGTTAATGTGAGACCACAGTCATTAATGTCTGACTAAGTGGGGTGTATTATAATTATTGGTGAGGGATAGAGAGGGAGCGATGGAGGATATTTGTGTGGAGAGACGTGGCATGGCCTCTACCAGGCTTCGGGAAAAATTACAACTTAGCCAAATACATAACATGCAAGTGAAGCTGGTCCGCTCATGGAGTAGAGGACCTCAGGAGCGGCGAACTATGCTTCATTAGTGGACCAACTACCCTGACATGCTGTCCGTGTATTTGCCCAATTTCTAGTACTTCTATCCGCTTTCTGAAGCCTGGTAGAGGCTAGCAAAGAAGGACAAAGTAGGGTGGAAGCTGGGGGGGGGGTAGTATTGAAGTCACGGTGAATAGAATATGCATGTACACGTGTCAGCTGTCCTTAAGAAGTAATTGTGGTCACACTAGGCTGGTAAAACATGTCTTCTCATGTGTGTAGAATATGGTCAAGATCCCGAGCCGAAGAATAAAGAGTTGTTATCGCCTCTTGTTCCAGGTGTAGACGACCTCTATAACCAGCGAATGAAAATTGACCAAAGTGACTTGTTTATTTTGCAGGTAATCGGTGCTCAGCTGAGAGACGTGTGGAAAGCCTACATTTTGACAATAGCCACGGTAAGTTTGGAGGAAAGCAAGGACTTAATGTATACAATTTATGTTTTGGTGGTCCTTAAAACCAAAAGAAGCGCGGGGACCGTATAGCCGTATGGACATAGCGCGCGCACATACACACGCACGCATGCACACGCACACGCACGCACGCGCACACGCACACACACACGTACGCACGCAAGCACACACACGCACGCACACACGCACACACACACACACACGCACACACACGCACGCATACACGCACGAACGCACACACACACGCACGCACGCACGCACGCACACACACATACACACACACACACACACACAC
>NW_017803865.1:1753704-1753975 GCF_001625305.1 Branchiostoma belcheri | reverse complement strand
GGAGGAAATCAAGGACTTAATGTATACAATTTATGTTTTGGTGGTCCTTAAAACCAAAAGAAGCGCGGGGACCGTATAGCCGTATGGACATAGCGCGCGCACATACACACGCACGCATGCACACGCACACGCACGCACGCGCACACGCACACACACACGTACGCACGCAAGCACACACACGCACGCACACACGCACACACACACACACACGCACGCATACACGCACGAACGCACACACGCACGCACGCACGCACACACACACACACACACA
>NW_017803865.1:1684038-1753684 GCF_001625305.1 Branchiostoma belcheri | reverse complement strand
ACGCACGCACACACACATACACACACACACACACACACACACACACGCACACACACAAACAAACAAACAAGCTCAGCAATCGTCAACCAACTCCATTTTGTGACCCGAACAGGTGCTCACGGCGTCACTTGAAGTTATCCTCCTCCTTTGTCCTCTTCTCAAGGAAAGCATGAGTATTGTGTGCGTGAAAACATGTTTTGAATGTCTGGCTGCTGGCAAAGATGGACTCCGAGCATCATGTAGCATGAGCGTCATCATGAATATATACAACTATGAAAGTCACACCATGGTATGCGTCAATTTCCTACCAGGAAATATAATGCATATAGCCCTCGGCAATGTAATCGTCTGTGTTCCGTCTTGAAGAAGGACATCTGAGTCCTGAGTAGTTTCCTTGGTAGACGACAATTCGACGACGACGAGTTATGCCGCATAGTCTCCCACACTATAGCAAAGTGATAGCATAGCCTTCTGGCGAAGGCAAAAATTGACCAAGGGAGTTCGCCACCGTACAGGTAATTTGCCAGCTTCGGAGGGGGAATTTTATCCTCCCTCAGACTTATGACTTTGCTGGCCAATATCCCCCCCCCCTCCTTTTTTTACCAAATTCTACGATATATGTATATGATCCGTACCCCCACAGAAAGCCATATGCATATTGTGCATTAGAGTTCATTCCTAAGTGATCATGTGCACCTTCACGTCCAACAGCACGTTGTTCCCGAGGATCTAAACCTCCTCCCGGGACAACTTATCGACGTCCGGCGGACCCTCGAGCAGGAGACGTACCGCCTGGCCAGCCCGCCTCCCCCAGTACCTCCGCACAACGTTAACGGCAACGTACGGCAAGAGTTTGTTTTTCTGTGAATAATTTCTGTGAATAATTTTGTTTTTTCTGTGAACAATTTCATTATAACGTTGGCGAATCATTGAATAGTTCTTTATTTACAACCACTTGTCCAATCGATGATGTACACGTTTTCGGGCTGAGAGCTAGAAAAGATGGTACCACCTGTCCTCTCAACCCCATCTACACAAATTTTAATGAATAAAGAGCCGACGTTTCGATGGTCGTCTGTCATCAGGGCAATTATGACTGGTTTACTATGCACTGAAGCTATGTTTTACAGGTTCACTGTGCACTGAGCTGATATCGGTGCTGTTCAAAACGTAAAGTATAAAGCTATGATTGTTATAGTGAGATATGTCCTGATGGAGATAACAGACGATCATTGAAACGCCGGCTCTTGTTAAACAAGTGGTTGTGAGTTTGTAGGGTTGTAGTTTAGTAATAAAAGTTGTTATAAGTTGTATCTGGCACAATTGTTGTACAGTTAAGTTGTTATTGTTATTATTTGGTGCAGGTGACGAGATCAGCGTCCTCCTCCTCCGGTTACTCCAGCGGGCAGAGCGGGACCAACATGAGCGGCAGCGGGGACAGTGCCGGCTCCGAGGCCTCCAGCCTACCGCCTCCGCCTGCTGCTGTGGAAATGGTGGGATAGAACTAGAAGTAGAACTCGTAAAGTAAATGTAAGGATCCATCTCCGTCTTTTGGTAGACTGGGCTGGGTTAAATCATTGAAAACTAAGGTGTTGTTATATACTAAAAGATGTAATGAATATTGCAAAACAGATTATGTAAAACGGAGAGACGGATCCTTTCATCTGCTATAGCTAGATTAAGATAGAACTACCTACATGTGACTTGCAACAATTTGAGGAGATAATAGAAAAGTACCAGAGAAAACCGTTAGATATACACATGCATGTGTGTGTGTGTAGAAATACATACACCCATAACGTTACCTAAATATGTGTAGCATTTCAAGACTTGTAACGTCTCTAATTTTGATGATAATTAGTTGAATTTACTGTGTATAGGTACTGTGTAACATAATTGAAAATAGGCACTCAGTGTCCTTGCGTGTACATACCTATTTGTAGTGTCTGCTGCTACACTTCACCCACAAAAGTAATTGAAGATACGTTCAATTTGCTATAATTCCATATTGATTTGTCCAGCACGCCTATAGGTTTTACCCCGATTACCTGAAGGAACGAGGACGAGTGAGACCACCGTAAGTCTGTAAACATCTCCCCTGTCAGTCTGTGATATACGAGTACCATTGGTCGCTATTGCGTTACCTTTTAACGGTTAAGACCACTTAAATCACGTATTTCTAAGGTCTACCCACCCAATCCTTTCTGATTCATTGTAGTCTCATCAGATGAACCAACCAACTAACAGTAGTATCGCTTATAAATATGACGCGTAATAGAATTTTTTAATATCCTTTGTCACCTATTCGAGTCAAGACGCAGTTCTGTTTTGTTCCGCCAGGTGGTTCTTCCACCTGCTACCACGTGACCAGGTGGAGCAGGTGCTGGCGGACAACATCGTGAACGGGAACATGCTGCTCCGGAGTAGCGACTCCGCTCCGGGCGGACTGGTTCTCTCGGCAAGGCTGCCCGTCAACGGGTAACGGATGTTATCCTTTAGCTCACTGAAGTAGCCATTTGGCTAGCAATTCTCTATTGGGTGTTGGGTATATACAGGGTTAGGCAGCAGGGAGAAGGTCACTAGAAGTTTGACACGCATGACCTAAGTGTCGAAACGT
The DNA here is from genome assembly GCF_001625305.1 of Branchiostoma belcheri. Lineage (NCBI taxonomy): Eukaryota > Metazoa > Chordata > Leptocardii > Amphioxiformes > Branchiostomatidae > Branchiostoma > Branchiostoma belcheri. The sequence continues at coordinate 1,751,067 of NW_017803865.1, read as the reverse complement.
GCTGCTCCGGAGTAATGATTCCGCTCCGGGCGAACTAGCTGGTTCTCTCCGCTAGACTGTCCGTGAACGGGTAAGAGAAGTTAAAATTTTTAGCTCACTTCTGTAGCCATTTAGCTAACAATTCTCTGTTGGGTGTTGGGTATATACAGGGTTAGCCCACAGGGGGAGCCTTGTTAGCTTTAGTCCGCTCCCCAAAATCCGCTACCCGTTGTTGTTGGTGATTGTTGATTTCTGATGGTTTCATTTTTTGCCGCCCCTGTGTCTGCTACAGAGAGCCGCAGGTCCGACATTACATCGTCAACATGACTAACGGGCACTTCGTCCTCGACATTGACAAGAAGGTACGAATTAGAATGACGCTCACATCTGAAAATAGAACGTTAAAATGTTTGTCTCATAATCGCAAAGTCATGGATGTTGATGCTGTTAACAAGACTTTTATTGAGAAAATCATGAGTGAAAGTTTTTTTTCTCCAGCATCCCCCGATTTTGAACATTTACGAGTTGATTAACTACTTCATCGACCAGAGCGGAGGGAACGTGGTTCCACTGGAGACCAGCGACCTCTCTCAGCTGGCGCTACCGGCGGGACTGTACGAGGGAGACAGGGGTGAGAGGTCTTCTTACTTCGAATGGAAAAAAATTGTTTTGCAGCCTCTCCTCTCTCTCCCTCTGTGTATGTGTGTGTGTGTGTGTGTGTGTGTGTGTGTGTGTGTGTGTGTGTGTGTGTGTGTGTGTGTGTGTGTGTGTGTGTGTGTGTGTGTGTGTGTGTGTGTGTGTGTGTGTGTGTGTGTGTGTGTGTGTGTGTGTGTGTGTGTGCTTGTGTGTGTTTGTGTATGTGTTTGTGTGTGCTTGTGTGTGTCTGTTTATGTATGTGTGCGTGTGTTCGTGTTCGTGTGTGGTGTGTGTGTGTTTGTGTGTGTGTGTGTGTAAGTGAGTTTGTGTTTGCGTGTGGTGTGTGTGTGTGTGCGCGCGTGCGCGCGGGCGTGTGTGTGCGTATGTATGTGTGCATGAATATATGTGTGTGTGTGTGTGTGTGATATGTACATGTACATTTGTACGTGCATGTATGTGTACGAGCCCGTACGTGTTCTGTGTCTGTGTGCTTGTGTGAGTGTACTTAATAACTGATTATATATTACTATTGCCGTTTAATTCCAGTGGTGAAGTTGGACCAGTGCCCACACTGGGGAGAGTGGTCGGCGAAGCCAGTACCCAAGTCCGTAGTCAACATGCTCAAGTACTCCGTACCACCAGGTAGTGTTTCATATCTTGAAAATTCATCTATGTTGATAGAAGGCATTATAAAGCAAGTTTAAACTGTAATTCCAAACACAAAAATGGGACTTGCCAAAATTTTCCCATGTTTCGAAAATTTGGACATACCCAACTTTTCGACCGTACAACTCCAGTCTTTGTCAAGGTCTGCGGCGCCCACCGTTTAGGGATAGCTTCAATGCTCTGATGTAGACGGTGGCGCCACAGACTTTCTGGAACCTATGATCCACTGGTCATCGAGTAATCTGCATAACTTGAGGTCACAGAAGCTGTTGAATGCTCATTCCTAATGAAAGGTAGCGGTTGCCTAAATCTGGTCAGACTGCTCCCGAACTTCAGCCAGCTAGGTTGGTTGGTACATGTAGTTGGGGGAAGGGTCTGAATGTGTGACTTAATGCTGTTGACGTCACTACAGATGAGCTGCACAAAGTCCAGGAGATGTCCATCTGGAATCCACCCAGCATGCAACTGCCGGAGGTGGACTACGATGACGAACCAACCCCAAGTAGGACACAAGTCTTTTTTTTAACGAATGACTTGAAAACGTTGTACATGTAGAATACTAGTAGTTACTATATATGATACCTTACAGACACATGCTTCGATGTTGAACATATTTCGTTCAAATAACAAAACTTGGGTTTGGTAAAGAGTTTGGATGTCTTCTGTTTTGTACTTGTAATGAACTGTATCCTAGGAAAGTAGGCCAGACATTAATTCACCGAGAAATAGCGAAGAGAAGGCTAGAGAAAACAAACCAAGGAAGAAGTCATATATAAGGCGTAATAAAAACAAGGAAAAAGAGAGAGGCAAGCAAACAAAATATCACACATATACGGACAATTCCCTATACTATGTCCATGATGCAGATCCATCCGGGAACACGTGTTACAAACATCATGATGTTAATGAGACAATTAAATGAAGATGTTTAAATTCTTTCGCAGTATTCCTTGAGCATGATGACGACGATGTACATGATTATGTCAATTGTGAGGAAGGTAAGACGACTAACGTGTGCGGCGAGCCTCGCCGTTTACTTGCACTCTCCCGAAATGTAGCCTGGGTACCACCCTGGTTAGTTTACGTCCGCTCCCACAGTGGGAGCGACTGTGGGAGCGAACGTTAACTAACCAGGATGGTATCCAGGCTTGGCCTTGATTTCTCAGGCAGCGTCAAATCCTTAACGCACCTTTTATCACTCTCGCTTCATTCATTAGATCCTGTCGGTGGTATAACTGGAGACGGTATTGCGTACAGTCGCACTACCTTTGTAAAACGTGCAATTCCGTTTAGGTGTTGATTATATTGAAAGCAGGGAAAAATCCAGACATGCATACTGCATCCGCGATGTCGCCTGAAAAAGTGCTGGAACATTTTTGCGCACTGCTTTTGCTTGTTTGCCAAAAGCAGTGCTAACACTAGTGCTAACGTCAGTGCTAACACTACGCATTGATTGTTTGTGTAACATGATGCGTTCATTGTGATCATAGACTTATACCGCATAACTCATTCACGCTCCTCCTGTTACAGAAAAGAATGAAGAATGGGTGGAAGACACTGAGATGAAGATTCCACGCCCACAGGTGTCATGAAAGTAACAACAATCATGGTGATGGTTTTTAATCATAGCAGATTAGACAGGGGCGATCATCATGACTGTCTGGAAAACAGCATATAGGGTTTGAGGTACAAGTGATCACCTGACAAACCTGTACAAGTGACCACCTCTACCTGATAACAGCCTGACCATCGTGACCACTTGTTTTGGTGGTCCCATATACAATTTTTCCCATTGATACAAGCATTATGAGTCCTGAATCCTGTCTAAGGACCACCTGTCCTCCTAGATCAGATTTTACAGGTCCCGAGTTCTTAGGCAGTTTTGACTGTATGTACCTAATGATGACCTGTAAAATCATTTGCACCAAAGTTTTTATACGCTATTGCATTTAAATATCTATTCCCAAATCAATATCACTTGAATTATATTTATATTTTGTGACTTCATGGAATACATTTATATAGAAATACCTACTGCATGAAGTTACATGGGAACTCCAACTTTGTATAAACAACCCTCTTCCAGATGTGCATGTATGTTACACACTCATTCTACGTGTAACCTTATAGTTTCTGCTACATGTACGTGTTGAAGAACTGCTGCTGAACAAAAAATCATATTAGCAAAGGGGCCTGCCTATATTGGATAATAATGAGACATTGAGTTGTGTGAAAGAGTTTAGTTCTGAATGTAACATCTTGGTTTGTACGTGGGCAACAATTTTAAAGAACTGCACAAAGTCCTATGTGAATCTGTTTGAAACTTGAAAACTGTTCCAGTGTCATCAGAAATATTTTATGAAACTGATACACATGTATTCTGAAGCTGAGGTATCATTCAAATTTTATGCATTTTTGTTAAAACTCACTTATTTTTTAACGTTATTGTATATCAATTTTTATATATGAATTGACAACTGTATCAAGAGATGTATTTAAATGCTGCTGTATTTTGGGTAGTTCGGTGTAGTGCATGTCTAGGTCAGGGTAGAGATTGCAACCTGGCATAACAGCTGATTCTATCCGTAGACAGAGACTCTGATCTGGATTCTTGGAATGTGTTCGGATGGTCTCCAAATTGTAGATCCCAAGCTTCAAGTCAATCCATTGACATAAAGAGACAGACACAATCTAAGTTGAAAATTTCTAAAAAGCCCAAATCCACAAGCAAAGAAAAAATTAGACTCCCGTAGGATCTCCAAACGGTAGAATGTCTGTTTGTACTGGCAGAGATTCTGAAATCAGAGAATCTTATTGTGATCTTTACCTGCAAAATCAGTGCTTCTGCCATACTGCAATATGTACCCTGCATCTTTATATGAGAAAAATCCTGCTGAATGGATATCGGATAAAAACTGTATAAAAAGTATATCATTTTCATGACTAGAGTCAAAATATTCACACATGCATAGGCATTGACATCATGTTTTTTTACTGGCATCTTTTCTTGGTTTTCATTAAATATTGTATCTCTTTGACAATGTCATGAACATGGTTGTGGTGTTTATCTCTTGAGCATCTCATGCCACCCTCTACACTATAATCAGTGCCACAAAACCTTTGCCTTTTCTGTGTTACAACAGTTAGAAAGTCCATGTCACAACACAACAAAAGAAATTTCCTTCTAACTTCCAGTTAGAAATGATAGTATCAGCTATGTGCTCATATTGTTGCTTACTCAATTACTTTCCTGATTTCCGTACATATATTTACTGCAGTGACAAATTTAACTGGCTAAAAGTGCATTGATTTAAATGTCGTATAATTGACTAACAAAATAAGAAGCTTGTTTGAAAAAAAATGAAGGCTGGCATATGTTCAAAATTCTAACTTTTACAAAAGTTGCTGATAAAAGCTTACAAAGAAGCAAAACTAGGACAAGCTGCACAACAAAAGACTATATTTATTTAAAGAATATATTTTAGAGAATTAATACTTTTTCAGAGAAGTTTGATTCATTGACTCACTATTTTGATGAATGTATATCTTATATGCAGTGCTGTTCTTGACACAGTTAACTGCATCCCAAAAGACAAGGCTTCTTCTCACCACATTCAAGTACAGCTAGCTCACATCTTGTGTTTGCAATATTCATATAATATTTTTGTTACACAATCAGACAAAATTATAAAACCATAACTAATAAATAGTAACCAAGAAGACACTGACAAAAAAGAAAACCTAACTTTTTTCTAATAGTCTGTTCCAAAATACATGTATCATCAGCATGAAAGTTCATCTGAGTACATTCAGACAAACTTTCACAAGAAAAGGTACCCTGATTATTGGAGTAACAGGACATTTCCTTCACATGTTTCTGAACTAGCACATATATAAGTAGGTACTCCAGAAGATAACATCAGACTTGTGTGGCGGGTTCATTTGAGTGTTCTTTAGCAATTGAAATCCAACATTATGGTAACCCCACAGTGTCTAAGAATCTCCCAGAGACACTGAGTGACTTAAGGGTTGTAGATAAGAAGGCCATCTTAAAGATGGAAGAAGTAGCGCACAGGTGGGCCAGGGATGTCTTCTCCGTCTTCTCCCTCAAAGGAAACGGTCAGGTCCACATATTTCTTTTCAGCACCAGGTTTGATCAGCTTTACCATTCTGTGAGAAACATATATGGTATTAAGGCCATATTGACTATATGGATGACATATCAATATCAATTTTCATCTGTCCCCCTCCCCCCCCCCCCAAAAAAAAAATTATAAAAGGTTTGCAACCACATTGTTTTTGGGGGGTACTTGAAGAATGACAAAGAAGAAAGAAGATTCCAGAGGAAATGAAGCAAGTGAGATCTATACATACAATGTATTGAAGCAGTTTCAGAAAGTGCAAGATAGGTAATTGTATAAGAAAGAGGCAGGTCACTCACGTCTGTGGTAGTCTTTTCTTGTGACCTGGCATGATGGGAACATACACCATCTTTACTCCATACACAACCATGGTGGCCTCAAAACCATGTTTCTCCTGCAAAATAGGAGGGTTTATATATTGCATAGTATACATGTACATGTAGCACCTATAGAATTCACAGAAGGACATACATTGAAAAAGAGATGCCTTGCTTGTACATGACAAAGACATCATGCTTCATCTACATGTGCATTCAAATCTGGTGTTGCTGTGATGCTATATTCTCATCAGGCTTTTACATAATTGTTACCAGAGCACAAACCATTTCTTTATCCAATTTATGATGTTACATGTCGTGGAAATCTTAGCTAGCCAAGGTTTCAAATATGTTTTTTTGATGCAGCATACCTCTGGCTGGCACCAGACAAATTTAATTTTACCTACACCAGTCAGGATTTAGGAAGTACACTTTTATTTTATTTAGAACCGTTGTCAATATTTCCTTTATACTTCATAGGTCATAGTGCATTTTGTCTATTGTGCTTGCACTTTATTTGAATCTCTAGAACTCACATTCAGTTTGCTGATTCTTGATGTCTTTACCTTAAAGTATGCGAGGAACTGTTTCAGGGTGAAGTCCTTGTTGCCATGGACATCCCACTTGTCCCACAGGGTTACTGATAGGCCTTCCCTGCAGACAAACAACAAACATGTGTAAACACAAACAAACAAACAAACAAACAAACACCTTCCCTGCTGACCCCATCCACAATGATTTAGGTGCACAGTTGGGATCACAGCAGCTAGAGAGAAATCTAAATATACATTTGATTCATAATACAGAGAATGACTTTTTTCAGCCTGCAAAAATCTACGTAGTCAATAACATTCAGAGATTCAAACTTCAGTTTACTTATACATGTGTGGAAGTTAAGTTTAACATGCCATAGTAGTACATGTATGTCTATGGTTGTGCAGTTATGTACATCCAAATGTGCCCCACAGCACATTTGGATGGTGTTAAAAATTAACATGCTATAAAAACATATGAAGTACCCAGAAGAGCTGTTATTTTGCAGTCTACACAAAGGCCAAATATAAGGCCAAAATAGTTGACTATAATCAGTCAGAAGATAGTTTTAACAATCATATTTCATAATCGTAGCTCCTACGCGTCTAACCACCCACCTGATGACAGACTTCTCAGGCGGAGCAGGTTCAGAGAAGACCATGACAGGCAGGGCCAGGTTCAGGAAACAGTTCCTGTAGTGTTCTAGTGGGGAACCCAGCACCACCTTCACCAGTTCTATGGAAACCTGCAAAATATTCACAGGTTAAGATGATACTGCAGTGTTCTAGCCAGCCTGAATTTTTTTCCGTCATCTCAATTCTACTTGGCATGAAAATTACCAGGAAAATTGTGAAAACTTGACCCTCTGAAATGCTATTCCTTGCATATTGGGGTACAGATTTTGCTGGTAAACTAACCTTTAATGACATCTCTTTCAATATCTTAACAATTGCTGATTTTTGCCTGTCGACGGTGACAGATTTGGCAACATTTTTATCCATCACGAACTGCAAAATGATGGAGAGATGGACTTAATTTTGTAACATATCAGAGCACAGTTATAATGTTTAGCTTAAATGACTTTAAATACCTTTGAGACTACAACAAAACTCACCAATCCCGCGACAGCAGCAGTTGTGGTGGCGATGGCTGGTACTATCCGGCCGGCGATACGCTTGGTCTTCAACCGGTCTGCCTCCTCAATACTGTACATTCTGGCACGCAGGTTCTGAGAAAGAACAAATACAGATACAGGAGATATATAATTTGGTACATGCATTATATGCTGTACGTAGTGATATATCCAACATGTAAATGTTCTAAATGCCTAAAATTCAATCTCAAAATTCACATAAATTACCATTTGTACAACAGTTACTATGAATATGTTTTCTTACAATTTGGAAAACACTGTCAGGCTGTTATTGAAGATGTAGCATGTAGCAATACAAACTGATTATTAACATGTTACCACCCTCTTGAGTAAATTTCCATTTCCACATACTTTTTTGCATTGTAGTCAATATGTTTACAGTACAGAGATGTCAATAGTATAAAAGTACTGAGTAAAGGTTCTGACATACGGAGCAGGCTGTGATGAAGTCAATGTGCCCGTTACTGTCATCGTCTTTCTCAAACACAGCAGGGACCATCTGAAGGGTATCTGTGCAGGGAAGCAAGTGTTCAACTTAGCAATAACACTGGATTGAATGTACACTGAAAACTGTATATAGTGACCACTCAAGGGACATGAAGAAAATGGTTCACAGTAGGCAGGTGGCCAATGTAGACTGGATTCTTGGTAGCCTGGTTACCAAAACTATTTCATCTGCCAAGTCTCTTTTATCCTCTCCACAAATAGTGGTCACAAAGTTGTTTGTTACAGCAGAGGAGGTCACTACATGTACATGTAGCACAGGTAACGTTTGACTGTAGCCCTTTGGTTTGGATGACTGTTTCTTACAGTGACGTTGTGGTAAAAGCTGCCCGCATTTTACTTTATCCTAATATCATAAGACAATACTTTACAAACTGATCATGAAATAAAGACTGACTTGAGTTGAGGTCCCTCTCCTGCAGGAGCTGCTCCAGAATGTGCACACTCCTCTCCACCTCATCCCCAGAGAACTCCTCCTGCTCAGGCTTCTTGGCTGACTCATCAGTCTCTATTGTCTGCAACAAACAGTAGAAACTGTCAATCCAACAATTGAAAATGAGCAAGAAATCAGAGTTTTCAGACTTCCAGGAAGTATGCTATCCTTGGCTTCTGTAGATGAGACTTTGATTTTCTTCTGAACTTGACAAAGATATTTCTCTAGTACTTCACCAATACACCTATGCCCTACATGTATATGAACTAGCAGTAAGATAACAATTTTCCTCCATCACTGGGCGTTCCGTCTTGTTGACTTACATGTATCTCGTAAAGAGAGTTGCTATGTTCCAAACCCGATGACAGATATACTGTTAGCCTGAAAGCCATCCTCTGTTAGTTTCTGCTGGCTCCCTGATGTCGCTGGCTACCATGGAGTCTGGACTAGCTGATATACATAATGGCTGATGATGATGTTACGTAATGAGCTAGTGCAAGCAGCGTGTGCTGGGCAGGGCCTCACTTGGGTAGCCAGCAACACTAGGGTACTGCAAAGTGCTAATGGCACTGAAAATATTGCTTCCTTAATCCCACAGACGAAATACGTCTAAATGATGACTTAGTCTAGACCTGACTGGAGTTCAGTCATGTAAAAGTTGTTTAAATTGATTTTTGTACCTTTGATTTTGGTCTGAACTCTGGTACTTTTATGGTGGGTAGAAGCTCCAACAATGCAGCCTTGGTCAAGTCCTGGGAAATGAAACAACACAAGATACTTAACAGTACATACAAAACACACAAACTACTTAGAACGGATAGAAACTTGTCAGATGGTTTTGGTATTTAGTAACATAAATAACTATGATTCAAAAAAAGAAGACTGCTATAGAGCTGACCTCATCAGTGACTGGAATATTGCACAGGCCTGCCAGCAGCCGTGAACAACTCAGGACAAACAGAATGTGTCTGTGGGACAAGGAAGGACAAAGCACAAATTATAGACAGGTAAATCTGAAGTAACATCAACAGATACAATGATATCTTCCACACTGACTCCTAGCAAGCAATTTGTAAGTCAACTTTACAAGCAGAATGGATTTAGAAAAAATGCAGTACGTTCATTTTTACAAATAGTGTATTTATTATAATGATAGTTCCACCCAACCCCAAAAATAAATAGATTTGCGGGTTCCAACATAAAAACTTGAAGAATTGTCCATATATTAAACTTGTACTCACAGGTCATCCTCCTGGTTGAAATCAACTGGTTTGGGTGGCCGTTTAGGAGACTGCCAGAAAAGGGCTACAACATAGAAGACATACTGGCATGTATTTGTGATGTATACATGAAAGACAGTTTAACAAGTGTACTGGTATTGAGCTTTGGGCAGCACTATGCATGATCAGTAGCACTAGGCAATACGCATGTACACTATTACATGTACTTAATGTGCTCTATGCACTAGGGCTCAAAATCCTTTTTCTGCATACCAGCACTGATGTACATTGTTGTTAACTCTTAGAATTATTCAACTTACTTCCATCTTTCATGGCTGTGTCTAGAGGGAATGTGTAGAGGAGTTGCTTTGCCTGAAAATGGAAAAAAAAGGGCAAAATATTTTTGATATCCTGATATTGACTCAATCATTTCTTTGGAACAAATGAATTGACATCACCAAATTTGCGGTAAATCAGCATGTAAAAACGTGATTGTGAAAAGTCACTGAGAACCTTACCTTGTGATTAAAATATTTTTCAAACTTGACTCTTGCCAGTGCAACACAGTCTGCCCATCTGTAGGGTCTATTCTTCAGTAGTTTCACAGACTGCACGGCTCCGTCTAACTGTGCCCCTCCCTTCAAGGTCTGCAACAATACAAACTCAATACTATACCATAGGCAAAAATGTGATGTCGCAGGTGCAAAACGGTAGATCATTTCCTATCGTAGGCTGGTTCTAGTTTTTCATTAGTGGTTACCGAAAAATTTTACACCCACTTTTTAAAATTAATTTTCTTTGAAACACTACTACAGTCATATTGTATGCCTGAACCATAACTAGATTGGAAAACAAGCAAGATAAGCAACTTCAAGAAAACATTCCTTCTTACCTGCAGGATTTCTGCTGGAGAGCCGTTGGTTGACCAGAACTTGTTGTATAAGGAAGGCTTCTGGCTGTACATGCTTTCAAACTGCCAAGAGATTCAATCATATCAATATGTTATTGGTGATGATCAATACATTCAAACAACTTTCCTACATAAAAACAATTTTAGAAAGCACATAAATGTACATGTAGGTACTTGACATGTACATGTAGCTTGATTGTGACATGGTAATGCTGTTTGAAGGTATGTTGCCAGGGGTGTCTACTGTCAATGCATTTTACTTTTTGTGCATGGTACTTCACAGTTTTTGCAATGTCCTCTTAACGCAAAATCATGACATGTGTTTGCATTTTCGAATGTACTACAGAATTATTTCTTCCATGAATTTTCCCTCATACATGTACATGTACCATGAAATACAAGTAAAACCACCACAAAAGTAAAATTTGCATTCTTTTTCAGTATACTGAGCTGTGTGTGTTCCCTACCTTGTCCCTGGCCCACTGGATGGTGTGTTCTATAACTGCAGGGAACGACTTCAGGGTACAGTAGGGGACATCATGGTCAACGGGATCTCTCTGCAGTGGGCAATATGTCATGTACTGAATCATAACTGAACAACTACCTTCAAGTTGGCATTTGACTATACATGTATATAGTAACCGTTGTATTGTCTATCAGCAGAAGAATAAGGTTTTAAGTTCCCAAATGTAAATTTGAGTATTGGCTGTTATCCTAAGAACTTTGGCAAAGATGAGAAAAGAAATTCTAGTCACCATGGCAGCAAGAACAGACTGCCTACATGTAACCATAATCAGAAAAACCACAACTGGCCATTGCTTCCTGTACAAGCTTAATTGATATTATGCTTTGACACACAATAAAAGAGTGAGATCTCTTCTACTTGTTTCCTGAAGGAAGAACACAATTGAAGGGGCCTGACATGACAACACATTCTACATTTTCAACATGACATTAACGTTTCCTTAAAAATTCATGAATGTCTTGAAGTTTTGTCTTGACATTTTCTTAAAGATCAATTGAATGTTTCTGAGTTTTGCTCAATGTTTAAGTTGTAAATATTGGTTTTCCTGCCTATCCTACCTGGCTGCCGTAGGACTCAGTGAGATGTGGTACGATGGTCTGTACATGGCCCTTTGGTCCCATGGTGCCTGACTCCAGCAGAGCACGCTGGTTACTCACACATCGACTGAGGAAGACAGGAAGCAGCCACAATTTTTCATATGGATTCACAAGTCATGTACATTTAACTACAGTATAGCATTTAAATACACTATAGCGCTTGCAGAAGGCAGTAATCATAAAGTAATCCTACTTTTACCAGTAACATACATGACAAGAACATAGAATTAGAAGGGGCAGCTATACTGGTTATACAGATACAGATAAAATATCAGAACTGTTCTATTTTTAAGTTTTCATTCTTGGCTGCTGCTACTTTTTACTTCTTAAGGGTGTTTTGCCTATATTTGGGCTGTGCAACTCAGAGACCAATACCTGTCCATGTATCTTCTTGCCTCCACATTGTCCAGAGCGTTGACACACAGGTCCTGGCTCTCAAAGAACGTGTCATTGTACAATTTCTCCTCTGTGTCAGGACAAACTGGGGGGGAGAGATGTCAATGAAACAACATCTTCAAACCTTGAATTATGAATTCATGACATGCCAAATGTAATTTTCATTAGGGATCTTAAGGCCTGGACTATTTCAGCCTTGAAACTGAAGCTTTCATTTTGTTGGTACCAAAAATTCAGTTTCTTCAGAATCAAACCATTTTGCTAAAAATCGACACACTGAAATAGCTGAAGTCCTTAGACTCATAGTTTGAGATGGTTATTTTCCTTACCTTTATGTTGATGTGGGTTGACGTGTAGATCTGAGGACATGAAGACAGAAACATAGTTATCAAATTGTTTTCCAAAAGACCATGATGATTTGTGCACATGTATTGTGTATGTATGTATTACTTATTCAATTTATGATAACATTACTAATTGTGCCATAAGACAGACACCTTAGATTTCCTATACTATTTCTCATTTAGCCACTCTTATGAAATGAAGAAACTGGCGAGCCACCTGGGTTAATCTCTAAAGCAGAGGCCGCAGCTGTGGTGCTCTTGGGTTGCTGCAGGAAGGAACACCAAAGGAAAGAAGAAAACATTGTAAAATGTTTCTATCTATTCAAACAAAAATATACTCCAGACATCAAGCTGATGAGGTATAACATGTTCTTGTTTATGTGTAACCACACTTCCTGTCCAGAAAGCAACATATTTGTGTCAATCAATCAAACATCCAAAAGTTATGTGTTCTTCAATATGCATGAAATATTTCAACGGATCTATCGCTCACAGACTTTTATATACTTCAGTTGTTAAAAACAAAAATCTTATAGCATAGCATAGACTACATGTAGCAGCTACTATTCCCATTAATGGCACAACAATACTCACCCGTATATGGTGTGGTCTGAAGAGAAACTGTCTGTTCAGGTTGGACTTTTCAATCAAATCATTGTCAGTTATGGTGATCTGGAAACATACATGGACATAAGTATTAAACCATTATGTTATTCAACATAGTAAAAAATTAGATTGCTTGAAGAACACTGGACACAAATTGGTATAATACAATAGAGTACATATCCTGACTGCTTCTACTATTTCATACAATTATTCTGTTGTGAGGTCTGCTTTTTTTAAGGGGAAGAAAATGTTATACTGTATTTACCATTCCATCTGCAGCTGAAGCTACCCCCATCAGGGCATAGTTCTTTAACATCTCACAGCCTATTGCACCACAGCCAACCTGTAAACAGTAAACAGACACAGAACTTTTACTGCTCTTCTCATGCACTGCAGAATCTACAAAATACCAAGTAGTTCCTTTCCTACACAAACACTGAGAGTTAAGAAAACACGATCTTAGAGATATAGCTGTACAATCATGTAGAGCTTGATCAACTTTTTAACAAACAAGTACCAATACATCATTATAAAAATGTTTTGCATACTGACAGTTGAGTAATGGCACATGGCTAATATTCAATTTTTGAACAAACAAACAAACAAACAAACAAACAAAAAAACACACAGATAAAGATATTGTCTCACCATAAACAACTTTAAACTAGCTAGCTTCTTAAGTAGGTCTTCTCCTATACACATCCTCAGAGCATCATTACGATCACCCCTGCAACAGATTTAAGAAATATTAGTATACATTTTCACATGGTAGATGCTATGCTAATTCAAATAAATTATTGCAGCCGCATTGGAGCTCCATTGCAGTGTCAGTGTAAATGTCATTCAGCACCAAGGACATGTACAGTAGTGTCTGTGTAAATGTCATTCAGCACCAGGGACAAGGACAGCAGTGTCAGTGTGAATGTTATTCAGCACCAGGGACAGGGACAGCAGTGACAGTGTGAATGTCATTCAGCACCAAGGACAGAGACAACAGTGTCAGTGTAAATGTCATTCAGCACCAGGGACAAGGACAGCAGTGTCAGTGTAAATGTCATTCAGCACCAGGGACATGTACAGTAGTGTCAGTGTGAATGTTATTCAGCACCAAGGACAGGGACAACAGTGTCAGTGTGAATGTCATTCAGCACCAAGGACAGGGACAACAGTGTCAGTGTGAATGTTATTCAGCACCAGGGACAGGGACAACAGTGTCAGTGTGAATGTTATTCAGCACCAGGGACATGTACAGTAGTGTCAGTGTGAATGTCATTCAGCACCAAGGACAGGGACAGCAGTGTCAGTGTGAATGTTATTCAGTACCAAGGACATGTACAGTAGTGTCAGTATGAATGTCATTCAGCACCAGGGACAAGGACAGCAGTGTCGGTGTAAATGTCATTCGGCACCAGGGACAGCAGTGTCTATGTAAAAGGGCCATTATCGTTGATGTAGACAAGTAACCAGAATCAAGATGAACTTACTTTGGCTGTAAACTTTCTAACTTTGACTCTAACTCTTGACAGACCTCTACTGAATCCATGTAGAGCTGCAGAAAAAAAAGAAATGTAGAAGGAACAAGATTATGTAAGATGAGTCAACTGTACTTCTGCTTTGGCTTCTTTTTCTGACTTCTACAATTGACAATCAGCAAGCTAATTAGTGCATCTTACACATCTTAAGAAACAAGAAATAAACAGTATAAACCATATGTAAAACGCACATAGGAAAGTTAATCGAGATCTGAGCTGTATGTTGTAGTGGTGCCATGTTTATTTTATTCTTACTAGTAGATGAAGCACCAAATTTTTACCCATTGTTTGAGAGGTGTGAATTTGCCAGTTAGAGCCTTGAGGACCTCCTGTGCCAGTATCCCCCCCATAGCTGCTGTCAGGGGGGCAAAACAGCCCTGTGCTGTGTAGGACAGCCAGGTCAGCAGTCTGCTGTCCACATTGTCAACCTAGGAAAATAAAATTTGCAATAAAAATTACATTTAAGGTACATGTACAGTTCGTTAAACATCAAGGCATTTTATTGTGTTCTACTTTTATTGTAATACTGGTCCCTTAAACTTGGACCATGTAATAGAAGGCATCCTTTTCACTTGTCACAAAATATACTATATATTATAAATGTCACAAACTAATAAATTTAACTACATTATATATATAAATATAATGTAGTTAAATTCTACATGTAATTACATTTACAAAAAACTTTTTATAAAAAGATCAATATACATCTATCACTTACATTAACATTTGAATGCTTAGTTTGTGACATTTCTAGTGTCTCAAAATCTACATTAATTTTACCACAGAGTAGGTTTCTCTTCTACTTAAAATTCACTCACTTTTTCATGCATCTTGCTGTTAAGTGATTGGGCAAGCTCCACCAGTTTGGCAGCATCTTCTGAGTTTCTAAAGAATAAAGAAAATTACAAAAAATTCTACAAACTCAGATCCATAATCTCAATAGAAACTTTTCAATCTTTGTCATATTGATATCCAAATGTATTGTGTTGTAGTGTCATATCTACATGTAGGTTGACTAAGACTGGTAAAGTGATACAAAAGACTGTTTTTATTAGAGAGTATTTTATGTAGTAATTGGCTGGACAATTCTTTTCATCCATATTATTTTTGAGGCCATGTGTATACATTTGTACATATTTCCTTATTCAGTACAGTCATGCAGTTCATTGCAATGAAATGAAAAGGAAAGACAATAAGTCTCACCCAGGTTTGGGAAGTCTGCTGTATTCCTCCTGAAACTTGTGCAGTGCCCACATGCCCAGGTGTATAGTGGAGGGGGCCTGAAGTACACATTAAACAAAACAAGGATCATTCTTCTTATTCATCAATAACAAATAGGAAAATGGTTTCAATGACAATTCAATAAATCCTGTATTGTACAGTATTTCCACTGGAAGGAAACATTTTGTATGAAAAGAGTGGTTCAAACATTATTGTACTTACATGCATTTTGGCGAAGTCGACCGTCAGGAGGTTTGGACTGGTCAGCTGTTTCTCAAGGGACTCCTGAATGTAGGATAGCAAGATACTGAGTTGTCCTCACTTTTGTGGACAGTACAGTTAACAAATGATCCAAAGATTCACTACATGAACATGTATGTACTTTTGAACCAAAATTATACGAAAGAAACATTTGTCAGTATAATGTATATTATGGGGAAGTACACAGAAAATACAAAAGATGAGACTTGTGTACTGTAAAATATTACGTAGATGTGAACAAATAAAATGGTTTCTCATGACTCGTGAGTTTTATAATACTGTGGACAAATATATTACTTACAAAGTTGATTAGTGTTGGTACTTTGACCTGCCGTGCGATGCCGCCATGTTTGTAAGGCTGGTATTTCTCAGCAGTGGTGTCACAGATGGAGAAGGCGTAGGGGGATATCACTGCAGAAAATGGTACTTGTGGTTTAGTGTTGTTCAATCACATGTCATCATCATCATCATCATCCGTCGTCCCTGTCGGGCGGGGTAAGTTGCTGCACGACCGTACTCTGTCCGCCATGTAAAATCTAAAGGTTCTGTATTCAAATCTGTAGCTGACCTAATTCTGTGCCCTTGAAAAGCATTTTACACATTCTTCCCTCAATTCAGATGAAAATGAGTACCTAGCTTTGGTTAGGGATGATCTTTTAGTTGGGAAGTAAAGCCAGGGGATCCCTGCACATTAAAAAAAACCATTAAACTTATTGAGTAGTAGGTGTACATCCCTGTGGTTCAAGCCTTACAGCCCAGGCTTACTCTACTTACTGTACAAAACTGGTGCGCTATACACAAAGGCTGTTAACCAGTTATACAAAACAAATTAAAGGAGGCCTGCTCATGATCATCTTTCATCTTAAATAAATCAGACAAATACATTGTACCACCCACAGCCTTCACACTTACCGTTGATCTTGTGACTGGTTCCATTGAGAGCGTCCATCCCGACGACCTCCTTGAAGGTCACAATGTCGCCAGTCTCGAAGCCGTGCATGCGGTTCTCCAGACAGGTCACCACGCCGGGGCTGGCCTGGGGGTAGAAATCACTATGTTACCCTTCACAGAAGGAAAACATTCTTCTTGCTCTGTTTCATCTTCTCTAAACACATACGTGTTAAGTCAATGTCACCATGTAACTACAATGTATTGCAGTAGGCACCCTTTGGTGTTGGATTACATAGCTGGACAGAGTTGAAGGGCCTGGTCCATTTATTTGAATGTGTTTGGCTATGTATAAACGGACCAGTAGATAGGCTAGACTATGTGAAGGTGAACATTATTTTGCTTTGCAAATATTGCCTTTCTAGTTCAAGTCCATATTTCCTAATAAACCTAAACCTTAGTTCATCACGGTCATGTTTTGTCTTACTTGTTTACTCATTGCTGGGAAAACAAAAACACAACAATACATAATCTTTATATAAAATTATAGATATAAGTAGACTATATTTATAACCTTGGTCACTTTGGCCATGAAAACCTCCTTTGGTTCCTCCCCAGTGGCATCACACACCTCAAACTCATCGCCAAAGTCACAGAAGCAGCAGCAGAAAACCCCATACACATCCCCACTCACAAACTGTGGAAAAACAGACAACATAACTTCTGACTTGCCATATACAACCTTAATGAGATATCAGAAGAGTCATGTAAAATCACCAAAGAGCAACATCCTGATCTATACACCTAACAATTTGAGACGTTATATTGATTTCTGTTCATATTAAAACCTATATTTGTTCTACTTAATGGATAATAATTTTTATAAACCATGTATGATTTTAAAACCAATTATCTGACATTGTTTTACCTTGATAGGCGGATCTTGTGAGCGACAGAAGGTGTCCACCTTCAGCTGAAGCTTCAGACTGGCTTCTGTCAGCACAACACACTGGAACAGAAAACACAGGGGCATCAAGTCTGGGACCTTACCACCTGTGTCTGACCTTTTGTCAGGGCTAGAAATCCATTTTTGGGAATAGGTGCACTGGTGTACCCAACCTAAAAAATTTGGTGCACAAGAAATATTGTGGGTGCATCATATAAAATGAAATATAGTCAGCAAAAAGTAATTATGTTTCATTTCTAAAGAAAAGTACTACAACAATTAAATAATAATAATTATTTTTCTGACACTTAGATATGAAGAATATGCTGTATACTACATTTAATATGTTTACATAGGAAAACCTAAAAATATTTGGGGTGAATTATTGGTGAATTCTCACCATGTACATGCTCACACACACACACATACAAAATAATACCTCTGGGTACAATAATCCTTGCTAAAGCTAAGGTCCCAATTGGGAAAAGGGGCCCTGGCGGGTAGTTCCCGGGCTGTTTTTTACCACTTTCGGGCGGGACCCCGACATGGCCCCGCGGGGCACCCTGCGGCTACCGGGCTATTTTTTGGCCCGTCGGGGCCCCGAGAAGAATTTAATTCTGAGTTAAATTCTACCCGGGCCCCGCTGACAAAAAGACGCCGTGACCTCATCGTGAGAACACCGAGAGGTACCCCTCCGGTTGCAGGCATTCCACCGGGACACATTTCTTACGTCACAGACCAGATGAACAGAATAAAGGTGTGTACTTCGTAAACCCGGGTGAAATGTGTGACCTCACAGATCAAATGATCACAACAAATACGTGAATTCTGCATTACGTATAGGTCAATACAAGACATCGTCAGAGAATCTGCTGGGTACCTGCCGGGTGCCTGCCGGATACCGACCAAAGAGGGTGACAAAATTTCTAACAAAATGCTACTGAAGGAAACTTTTAATTGTGACCACGACAGCCGATGCCCGCTCGACTCCTGAACCCGGCCGGGGCCAGCCGGGGCTACATCCCCGACGGGCACCGGCGTAATTGGGACCTTAGCTTAAGAGGACTTCATTCCTAACCTGATATTCCTTGAGGAAAGACAGGTCAGTGTCCTCCCCAAGAGGTGCTGATGAGGCCTTCACTGTCACGTATGGGTTCAACTCAGCCAGCCTCCCTACACTGGCTTCAGCTCTGAAAATACAGCAGATTCAGAACACTTTCTGGTGAAGAGGGTAAAAAAAAGGCAAAGAGTATTACATGGAGAAACCTTCAAAACAGTATTACAAAACAGTGTTACAGCATGGTCACATTTGTCCCAGGTTGTTGTATGATTTTGATGCCAGAGTATTTCGAAGCAGGCTGTGGCCGAACTGCTATGCCCATTACAGGCTACATGTACATACATGTAGACATCAGAAATGTTCTCCAATTTTACCAACCCTGACCTGCATATGCAGGTGGCATTTTGAGCCCTGTACTGGTAACCACTAGATTACATATGTTACAATCCACACTGACCTGTTCCTCCCCTCTTTAACATCGTCATCCCTGAGGAAGAATTGTGTTCCCAGATCTGACACTGTGGCAGTCTTGGTATCATGGACTGTCAGGCTCTGGGAAATGAAACAAAACAAACACACTCTTAACAAACAAGAAGACGAAAAAAGACATTCCTTTCGAAAATCTTGAAAAAATTCCTAGCTCCCTGTACGTTGTCACAAGTCCCTATGTTAAACATATTTCTTACCTTGATTCCAGCCAGCACAATGTTCTTAGCTGAAAAATGAGAAAAACAAAATTAATGTTTCATTCCCAGCGAATAGATTAGAAATAACCTTTTTGGAATATACTCTGAAACTAAGGACAAATTCTAGGCATGCCAACAAAGTTTGTTAACTTAACCAGGTAAGAATTTTGCCTACAGAAACATATACATGTTATCTACTAGTACATACATGTACATGAAATATATCTTAGTTAATGACAGCATTAAGATAACCTTCTTGTACTAGCAAGTTAAACCTTCATATATTTTCACATGGTTAGATGTTTTAAAAAAGAGAAGGAGACAGGAAGTTAGACAGACAGTTTTGCCAATGTGCTTGTACTGACCAACTTCCACCCCCAGGCCTCCCATGCCACTGAGGAACACAGAGGACCTGGCCATCCGCACCATGGCACTGTCTCCCAGCACATACCGCTGACGACTGGGAACACAGCAGAAATGTGAACATCATATGTCAGCATAGTGTGTCAACAACAACATAAAAGATGCACGAGTACATGTATTTGCAACATTCCAAGATTTATGAACCACGCAGGGCTTAGAATAATGTCTGAATATTCAGGTTAATTGTGCAGGTATTTGAGCCTGGGTATTTCTGATGTCTACCTGTACCGGTCCAAGTTGTACTAGGTTTATATAATAATAACTTTATTGCGCAACAATTGTACAGTGTACAAAGTATGGCATCTACTAACGTAAGTAAGTACATGTCAACTACATTTTCATAAGGCTAATCTAATACAAAAGTGGGTGGCTAGTATGAGATAAGTATCAACTTATACAATCGTTTCTAATATCCATACAGTCTTTAATATATATCCCTATGTATAGCATGTAGGGGTTGTCACGAGTCAATGTGTATTTAAATTTTCTTTCCGAGTTCATTGTGGTGAATGCTGGGAAAGAATCTGAAAGTCTAGTATATAGTGCATTGCGTACATTAATATATTTAGGACACAAAATCAAAAAGTGATATTCATCCTCAATAAGCTCTGGACAAAATGGACAAACCCTCTGGTCATTGGGAATTTTATGGAATCTTCCGGTTTCTATACTAAGTTTGTGACAGCCAATTCTGAGTTTCGTGATTGCTCTACGTACGTCAAGTCTTTTTATGTTTGAAAGGTAGTTTTCTTGTTTATAGTGTTTGTTCAGTGTAGAAAGAAAGGAAAGTTTGGAATTGTTTTGAATATCGCAATGCCAATTTTGTATGTAAATATCTTGTAGTCGTTGTCGTAGTTGAGCAGTTATTGTATCTAAATGGTATGACTTCGGGTTTAGCCATATGTGTCCAAGACCATTGTAATTGAGGATATTTTTCACATGGACAATCCAGTCATGTTCTTCTAACATAACAGAGTCATATGCCTGCCGAAGTAAAGAATCTTCGGGTAGATGGAGTAGTCTACACGAAGGCCATTACCTCCTACCTATGAGGTATAAAACAAATAACAGTGTAACAGTTTTAGTATTATGCATGCTTTATAAATTCAGAGTGATGCAGGAAACATTTGTCTTGTGCAGGTAATTTCCAATGTTACTTATTACAAAATTATTTGACAAGGTCTTGCACATGTTGCATATATTGTATGATATTGTTTATGCTACAATGTATCTATGCAACTGATCCTAATCATGCACGTGTAACGCGTTACATGTAACGTTACCTGTACAAGGCATCATCTATCTCCATGGAGTCCATTGTGCTTGCTGCAGTACTGTCCAAACCAGGTAGGGGGCTGCTCAGCCTAAACCGCTTACTGGGGAAGCTCGTGTTGATGGATTTGACGAGAGAGGCACACAGCAAGAAATCTGGGGTCTGGGGATAAAATATTTGTAAAATTTATGGTCATGTAACTGCCAATCACTGAATCAGCTTTCAACATTTAGATAGGACAGAAAGAATTGTAAACCATGTATCATAAGCTCCATATGTTCATAAATCTACGACTGTCTCAACAACTTGAAGAAGGGAGAATCGAATCTGTACATAGTTCACATTAGTCTGTATAATTATTATCACTGTTAAACAACTAGGCGAGCTAACCACTGTGCCAAAAGGTCCGGACAGCTTAGACTGAGTCAGTTAGCTTGAACCTGACTGTTACAACTGAAATTTTGCTTCTGCTTTAATCTCCTTGCTTGAGAACATATAATTACATACAATAAATCATTGTCATGATATTATTACCACGTAACAGTACATTTATGATAAGCCAACACTGTATTCCTGTGAACCTGATGTAAATCACACTCAGGGCTCTAAACACCACCTGCATATTTACAGTAGTGCAGGTAAAATTACAGCCTGTGGCCTTATATCTATCAGGTGGGTGAAGGGTTGGATGAATAGTATATGGGTTCAGTTAAGTTAGATATTTGCTGAGAGTATCACAATACTAAAACCCAGACGCTCAGTTCATGAAGCGAAAGCGTGAAAATAGAGAGCTGTAACAGTTACCTGATGTTCTTTTTTTTAGGGAGTGAAAGTCCACACCCCCCACCCCCAATATTGTCATTCATAAAAATCTTCACTCGGATAAAATGAACGATTTCCAGCTTAGTTCGTAAAACGAAGACCTACCTTAGGACCACAGCTGATGTTCAGTAGTACCGGTGATGTGAGGCGGGCCGCAGATTTTGTAGTTACAGGTGATGATGTCAGAAAAGGCGACGAGATGTTCGTCACGCTCCTCCTACCGGTCTGCAAGACAGACGGTAGTAACACATTCACATCCGCGCATTCTGCGCATTTACCCGGCCGTGCACTGACGACCTCTAGCGGTATCAGCTTCAACAACAGAGTGAATGACTCCAAGCAGAGGCTGGTGGGGGAAGATTGTGACTTTTCCAATGTGCCCCGTTTGCGGGGGTGTTAGCGACAGAAAAAAGGGCATATTAGAAAGGTCACAATCTTCCCGGCCACCAACCTCTGCTTGTGGACAGTAGATCATATCCTCAAAAAACCCATGCCCATGTAACGTTACCGTTACAATTTCTATTGCTATTCATACCGCTATTTCATTTCTATATCAACGTCTCGTTTCAATCGATAATGTTTTTTTCCAACACAAAAACTGTTAATTTTCAACATAATGATTAAAAAATACAATGATTGCTTCACCTGAACTGGAACAGGTAGGTTTTCAATGGCATCACAGACCAAGCGCTGTCTTCCGTAGTGTGATGGTGTCTTTAGTTGTGACTGTCCTCCACCGGTTGTTAATAATTACCGACGGACAGACCGGGATTCCAGTTCCAGACTAGATCAGTAACCAGGATCACCAGATCACTGCACGCCACGTCTTCAGGTTCAGTTCAGAATATGATGTTCTGAGGTTTGACAGTCACAGCTCATTGACTGTTACAAGGGTGTATACAAAATGGCAGACCCTCTCCTCCGTCACAAGATTCTTACATACTTTCTAGAGATCTATTCACAGTTTTAATTATATAACCAAGGAGCCTTGTTTTAACATATCTCTTACTACTTCTATACATATTTATATCCTTAAGCCTTGCTACGCACAATTCAATTTGCTATATATAGGTTGCAGCCGTATTAAGTAAATTCTACACCAGTAGGGGGGACACAAACATCTGACACAACACTAGTAAATAAAACCATTATCTTATATTCAGCTTATGCTTTTGCTTTGGGGCTTTTTGTTTCAGCCTTCCTTTTCTGTAGTCCCTGTACTTAATTAATGCATAGACACCGAGCCTACGGAGGCTTACTCTCCAAGCAGAGGTTGTGGGGAATGATCGTTACCTTTTTATATATGGCCGGGTTTTTTTTGTGTCCTGATCCCCACCAACGGTGGCCCGTCGGTGGCTAATGGAGCTTCTTTGGCTAATGGATACTGCCTGGCCAATTTGATACTGTCTTTTTGCCACCGAGAGGGATCTGCTTGGAGATTAACGGAGGCTAGCGCTACGCGCTCTATAAACCAACAGCAGTTCACAGAATCAATATTCCTCCCCCTTAACCACACACTCGAATCCCCCTGCCAAACCCCACCCCGCCCGACCTGTCTATAACACAAAACGAAACTACGTACTTAACCGCTTCCCTCCTCATTAACAAGTCCAATATCAATACAAGGCAAACATATATATAGTTACAAATGTATAACATTATCTGACTTTAAGTGCTAGGAACATGTAACTTGCTACTTTCATTAATTTACATTATTTTCCAGAAAATACTTATAAAGGTCACCCAATATACTAATGACATATATAAAAAAATCCCTCTAAAATACAAGCGGCTCAAATCAATATCATAAAACATTGATGATTAGAGTCTCCTTTTCTTTTGATTACGTACCATTTGTATATGTTTTGATCCCAATAATATCGTATTAATAATCCTAAATCAAAGTTTATCTTCTTTCAAGCCTTAGTTCCAAAAGAAGACTGAGTGCCATCCAAGGCGCAAATTGCACTCACTGACTCCTTGGGTAGGTTTTGATCGCTGTGTAGGTTCAGCTTTGGAGGTCAGCGAGTACAAGCAAGGAGACCCGTAAAAAGGAATGACACCCAGGCTAGTTCAAAAGAGCATCAATGCGAATTTTAAAAGTTCTAGTTTTTATTATTTTGTTTGTTTGTTTCTTTGTTTGTTCGTTTTTCCAGTAATTTGTGTGAGTAGGGTTTATACTCATAAACAACCTCCTTTTTGGTAGAAGTATGTGTGCTTGCGAGCTAGGCACATGATCAGGTTTCCGACATTTGGTCAAATGTGTGATTATTTGGTACAAATCTGCGATAAGATGCTGTCTGAATAAAAGGACGCTGTCTGAATTTTTTGACACGGTAATGAATTTGTCAGGCAAGCGTTGATGCTTTTTTCCAATTACTGTTATTCTGCGCCCTTTATAATAAATAGTTAAATAGATTGTGGGACGTCATTCAGTTGTGTTATAGGTTGTGGGTGAAGCGTGCGTTGTTTCCTATGGTGTGATATGGGTCCTCTCCCCTAGGATCTCCCACGGCCAGTAGGTGTTAGGTAGTGTGACGGACGCACCCCGTGGTGTGTTACGTGTTCACTCCCCTGGGATCTCCCAAGGCCAGTAGGTGTTAGGTGGTGTGAGGGACGCACGCCGTGGTGTGTTACGTGATTCCTCCCCTGGGAGCTCCCAAGGCCAGTAGGTGTTAGGTAGTGTGAGGGGGAGGGACGCACCCCGTGGTGTGTTACGTGTTCCCTCCCCTGGGATCTCCCATGGCCAGTAGGTGTTAGGTGGTGTGAGGGACGCACCCCGTGGTGTGTTACGTGTTTCCTCCCCTGGGATCTCCCAAGGCCAGTAGGTGTTAGGTGGTGTGAGGGACGCACGCCGTGGTGTGTTACGTGTTCCCTCCCCTGGGAGCTCCCAAGGCCAGTAGGTGTTAGGTAGTGTGAGGGACGCACCCCGTGGTGTGTTACGTGTTTCCTCCCCTGGGATCTCCCAAGGCCAGTAGGTGTTAGGTGGTGTGAGGGGGAGGGACGCACGTCGTGGTGTGTTACGTGTTCTCTCCCCTGGGAGCTCCCAAGGCCAGTAGGTGTTAGGTAGTGTGAGGGGGAGGGACGCACGCCGTGGTGTGTTACGTGTTCCCTCCCCTGGGATCTCCCAAGGCCAGTAGGTGTTAGGTAGTGTGAGGGGGAGGGACGCAAGTGTTCCCTCCCCTGGGATCTCCCAAGGCCAGTAGGTGTTAGGTGGTGTGAGGAGGGCGATGTGAGTAACCGTGACGTCATGACCCCTAGACAGGATTGCATCTGTGACGTTAGCGTAGTGACGTAAGCCTTGGTCAGCAAGCCGAGATACCAAAGCTGTACTCAACTGCCTTCGGGATCTTATACCTTCGACCTCGGAGGCGTTTCTGTAGAAGGGATTCCGCTGGCCTTTTAACTGTCCAGTCGATCCATATGTGGCCATGGATCGTTCGGACAGAGTAGTTCGCTGGTTTCGGAAGGCCAGCCGTTTCAATCTCCTGTTACTGATGACATCAAGCGAAAAATCTGCATCAGCATAGAAAGGCATGGGCCCACTCTCGTCATCTGGGATCTCACTGTAGGTGTGCTGTGGGGCAGGCACGGGGCGCTGTGCGGCCGTTTGGTAATCCGGGATCTCCCAGTATGTGTGCGGGAGGGCGGGGAGGAGGCGCTGGGCAGCGGCCATGTGGTCCGGGATCTGGCTGTAGGTGGGTTCGATGGACTGTAGAACAGCCGGCAATGACTTACAGGACGCCGCATCGGTTGGGGCGGCCTCGCGAGTGCGCGCAGGGAGGGAAGCTGTCCGGACCACACCGGCATCATCCGGGATCTCTGAGTACACGTGTGGGAGACCAGGCAGAGGTCTCTGAGCACAAGCTACGTCATCCGGGATCTCACTGTAAGTAGGTTTGATGGAATGTAGGACTGCGGGCAATGACCTACAGGAGACAGCGTCATCCGACGCCATCTTGCCTGCACATGCAGCAGGGAGGGAAGCGGACCTCAGCAAGCCGGGGAAGGTAACGCCAGGGGGAATGGTCCAAACGTGTGCATCGTCGCTGGTCATGTCGTCCTTAGCGTTCAACCTTGCTGCGCGCACCTTCCACAGCAACACTGCAAGGAACGACATGGCCAGAACGGCCACCGCCGAGACAACAACTGAGATGATAACATGACCTGGTACCTGAACCACCTCTAGGTCTGGCCCGAGAGTGGTAATACTTATCACATAAGAGTAGTCCCTCGGTTCTGACGATGTGTACTCTTTCTCTGTACTTTTAGAGTAGTGTGCCAGCCTACTGGAATGGTTCTTACCGATTGTGTAACAGGTTTCTGTTGTGGGAGTCTGGCGCAGGACTGGGAAAACGGTGAAGAACAACTTTGTGTGTTCATCTCTGGTGATGTAGATGCAGGTGATGTTCATTGTGTTGTCGTGGGTGACATTTGTGTGGATGGTGTACGTGTCAGACTCTGTGGTGGTGAGTGTGTTCGTGTCTTGTGTCTGAACAAATGACATGCCAACTCCTTCAGAGCCTGTAATCTCTGTGGCCATGGAAACCAATCGGAAGGTTGATTTCCCCATCAGGGGCACTGCGATTCCCCCATCGTATTCCCAAACCTGCCTGCACTGCTCTAGCGTGTTGGTGTCCGGTTTGTCGGGATCCAGGGAGCCACTGCCGGTAGCCAGGACAACTACAGGAGGCTGGATGGAGATCGTGCTCAGAGAACTGCCCAAAACACCACATGATTTGCCAGGGTTGACCACTCCCGTGAAAGCAGCCGTGCTATCCAAAGGATCAAGCATCCACCCAAACGAGAGCTCATGAGCATTGTGCCTGGCACAGAACAGGAACTTGGGTACCCAAACGACCATTGTTACAGACCCTCTGAACACATTGGCTAATAGATTTAACCTCCATTTCACTTTATGTGGTATTGCATTGTGGACAGATGACAGCATACCACTGCTGACATGTAGCTTTGTGATTTTAGACTGTCCCCGGAGCACATCTTCATCCAAACATGATAGATCATTATCCCTTAGGTCTAACCTCATCAACCAAAGGTGTTGGAATAACCCAGGGGAAAGACTATAGATTGCATTCGACTTCAGAATCAGGACCATTCTACCATTCAGTCCAAAGAGCCAGGAAGGATCGACAGCCTGCAACAGGTTGTTCTCTAGATCCAAGACATTTAGGGCAGTTAGATGCACGAAGCTCCCTGGCTCGATTCGCCTGATGTTGTTGTTGGACAAAATCAGCATCAAGAGATTCTTCAACCCAGTGAACCAGGTTGCGTTGACATTAGTCAACCTGTTAGAATCTAAGGACAGTTTCTCCAGACTGGAAAACCCAGCGAAGGTGTTATTTTCCACATCAGTGATCTTTGCATCTATCAAAGCCAAAGTGAGGACCTTCGCCTGATCGAGCGGTGCCAGTTTCTTGGCCGAGAGGACATGGAAGGGGTATCCTCTTATTGCCACTTCATTGGCTGTAGCAACAAAAGGGAACGGACTCACAGAGGCAACGTCCCC
This sequence comes from Branchiostoma belcheri, assembly GCF_001625305.1. NCBI lineage: Eukaryota > Metazoa > Chordata > Leptocardii > Amphioxiformes > Branchiostomatidae > Branchiostoma > Branchiostoma belcheri. The sequence goes on along the minus strand of NW_017803865.1, from coordinate 1,723,463 downwards.
ACTCAGGGCCTCACACATGACGCATGTGCCGGTCCGAGAAAATCCCAGCTTGAGTGAGAGAGGCCCACACTCTCGCCACCCAGCTGTCTTACACTGAGGAAGACTTGGGTCACCTGAGGCTGCACAGCCCAAGAAAAGCAAGAACAACATGGCGTTTTTCGTTGCACCCCCTCTTGCATGCATTTCGTCTACCCGTATCTGAACCTTTCATCCAAAAACTATTTGTCACTTACCTAATTGTACTCGATCAGCAGATATGTAACCACTAACAAGCTCGTCACGGTCAGCTGAGCACTTCTTCCCTTGGTTTTTCGGGAAGTTCGGCACCTAGCAAGTTTCGCACCTCCAACTGCGGCGGCGACTGTACGTCCGCTGCATGTACCAGACTAATGACTCCTGAGCGTTGTTTAATATGCATTAATTTCGCGATTGACATATTAGGAATTGTTATTCTACAATAGTTCGGGGACCCAAGCTCAGACTAATTGTATCTTTTGACTATTAAAGTGCCCAGAGTCCTTGAAATGCGTGTCTAGCTGAAATAAACCCGCCATTACAGTGTGTTCTTATTTGCTTTTTTATTACCTTTGCCTTCGAAGGTTATGTTTGTTGAAGCGTTTGTATGTCGTTAAGTAGCATAACTAAAGAGACTATGGATGGGTTGTTATGAACTTTGGCGTGTATTTAGATATTGACCTGTGGAAGAAAAATTAGATTTTGAACCCCTATCGGCTCTCCTTGATACTGAGGCAGAAATTTCGGTTTTGATATCTCTTGTTCTAGACATGCTAGGCTCGTGATGTTTGGGTGGTAAATAGTTCTTGTTCTTCTAAATACGTGGTTGGTTTGGGGTCCCTAGCATTTTTTAAAACTGCCGGGCCTATGTCCGTTTGAGACATCGGAAGGCTATAACTACTCAATGATTGTAAAGGTAAATAATGGGAATTTTATTCCTGGATGTAAAGTACAACTGCACATGGGGTGGTAAGTACATAAGTACAGTACATAGAGAGATTGTGTGTTTTTCAAACGCAGCTAAATTAGACTTTCTATATATATGATCCACTGCTCACCGAGTCACATGTGTCATCTGCATAACATGTGGTCCGACAGAAGTGGTGGATTGCTCATTCCTTGTCAAATACTGGAGTTAACGCTGTACAGTTTAAATTTGTTTCATAATGACCTGGCACAGATGAATTTTCAACATAAGCAAGATGCCCCCGCATTCTTAGAATATTTCAACGCTATTTTTAAAAATGTGAAAGGAGATAAAACGTTTGCATGAAACCTGCGTGAAACAACATCATACCCTACCGTTGCTGCCAAGGCCAGGGTAGACTTCTTCCCCCAGTGAGTCATGAGGCAGTGCCACACAGGCACGCCGACACAGGCAGACACCTACAAGTCAAGTCAACATTTACTGCACAACAATTTTAACAGGTACCATGTAAGGCATAGCAGTGTTGTATATAAGACTATATCAGCTAATTACAGCGAAACATAAGGCCATGAATTTAACCATCCCTCTAGGTCTGCCGTGGGCAATCTTCTTTACCGATAGCCGGGATTACCCCACGGACGCCAGTTCGTCCGTCACAGTTCCTCTGCAAGTACTTTTGGCAGAAGAAACACCCTGTCGTACACTTTATACTATGTCTTTTTTAAATTTACTTCATATTCATCACGAAACAAGACTCATGGGAGCCACTCAAAAGTTTTGGGTTACTGTACTGCACATCATTACAACTATACATAAATCATGCAAATTAGTGCCTTATTTGCATGATAAATGACAACATACTATGATGGTATTTGTTATAAGAAGAATTTTTACACTTTGGACAACTTTTATTGTTTGGTTCGAGAAGATCATCAACTGAGATGCAAATGAGGATTCTTTTTTTCATTATCAATGAGCTAAGTCAACATCATTGGGGAATATATAATATTCTGGATATCAGGGGTTTGATATCAAATATGAAGCAAGAACCGAAGTAGGACTGAGTATATGGAATACACCCTGAATTTTGAAAAAATACACTTCGAGTATATAAAAAAATTTCATCCAGGTTGCATCCCAGCTTACTTCGCCACTAGTGTGTAGGTTGTATAACTAGGGTTTCCCGAATGTGACGCGATTTTCCAGTTTTTCATTCCACCTGGTTCTGCTGGACTCCTGCGTATGAAGGGATCCCTAATAAACTTCAATTTCCAAACGACTTAGGAGATCATCAATATTCTTGTGGCCTTCATCTGAAAAGGATCCGGACATTCGGGTTAGTGTTGGATAATGTGAAAATGGCCTGATAATGTCATTTATAAAACCCAGAAGGAAAATAAATGAACGCACACACAGACACATACGCAGAGAGAGAGTTTTAATCAACCTACCTGTCAAGTAAGGGTGTACCCGGGTCCGCTTTCCGTTTTGAGGACCCTTTTGTTGGGATAACTTCTTTAGCCCTGTGAAGAACGAACAGTTCATATGACATCCATTTAAGAGATATCTTTTGAAAACTTGGATCATACAGTTTATTATACACGCCAAATAACTGCAGTATACCAACCAAGCAACCGGCCGGCCGACAGACCGACCGACCAACCAAGCAGCCAGCCAGCCAACCAACCAACCAACCAACCAGCCAGCAAGCCGACCGACCGATCGACCAGCCAGCCAACCAACCAACTAACCAACCAACCAACCAACCAACCAACCAACCAACCAACCAACCAACCAAACAACCAACCAACCAAACAACCAACCAACCAACCAACCAACCAACCAACCAACCAACCAACCAACCAACCGACCAACCAAGCATCTTACCGCATTTTCTGCAGAAACCTGTTAGTAGAGAGTCTGCCGTGCTCCGTGATGGGGTACAGCCACAGGAAGATCAGCCCGCAGGCGGAGTACGCGGCCGGACAGATGGAGATCAGCACCCTGAGCGCCCAGCTGACTGACTCGGGCTGGCTACATCGTCCCGTCTTGTAATCTGATAATCTAAACAGACAGAAATGTTACAACTAGCAAATTGATGCCTAATCGTTAAATCTATTAAGTAAGATTTTAGAAGACTGTCAGACTGACTGACAAGACAACAGCAAAGATATCGTGTGTCAAATCATTATAGCCATTTTGAAACTTAAAGGATGGTATTAATCATAGCGTGTGTTATAGGCTGTAACATATTTACAGGAATTTGTATTTACTTGAGTGCAAATGCCGTCAGTCCCTGGGAAACAGCTTTCCCCGTGTTACTGAAAAACGAGAAGACACCGAAGAACAGAGACTCTTTACTGTTGCCTCGCTCTAACGTGTAGTCGTCTATGACGTCAGGCAGCATACTCCTGGAAGTCATACAAACAAGTTTGTAACTAGTGTAAACTAGTTCGCAATAAATGCATCAATAAATAGATAAACATGAAGAAGGCAATCTATCTCTCACATTTTGTTCTAGGACAAAGGGATGCATCGATATCAGTTTTCAATTGCACGATAGGTCGGTCAAGCGACTGTCGAGAAGCAAGGATTCAAGCAGCCGACTGTCTTCTCCAGAGGCAGGGTTGATAACACCCACTGACTGAAAATTCTTTGTAAGTTCCTGGATATTTCAAGTGCATTCTAGAAATTCTCACTACATTTAAAATATTTGTGTTATTGTGGCCGGACCAAATATTTGCGGGAGTTTCCCAATTCTTCTTGAACTCACCAGGGAATCAGCACGAACGGCGCGAAGAGCGATCCTCCGAACGCAGCGAGCGGCAGGACGGCGTACAGCAGACCGGGTAAAAACATCAGGCTCAGGGCGAACCCCAGAAACAGCTGCAGGGATGAGGGTGGTAAGTACATAAGTACAGTACATAGAGAGATTGTGTGTTTTTTAACGTAGCTAAATTAGACTTTCTACAACATATGATCCACTGCTCACCGAGTCACATGTGTCATCTGCATAACATGTGGTCCGACAGAAGTGGCGGATTGATCATTCCTTGTCAAATACTGGAGTTAACGTTGTACAGTTTAAATTTGTTTCATAATGACCTGGCACAGATGAATTTTCAACATAAGCAAGATGCCCCCGCATTCTTAGAATATTTCAACGCTATTTTAAAAATGTGAAAGGAGATAAAACGTTTGCATGAAACCTGCGTGAAACAACATCATACCCTACCGTTGCTGCCAAGGCCAGGGTAGACTTCTTCCCCCAGTGAGTCATGAGGCAGTGCCACACAGGCACGCCGACACAGGCAGACACCTACAAGTCAAGTCAACATTTACTGCACAACAGTTTTAACAGGTACCATGTAAGGCATAGCAGTGTTGTATATAAGACTATATCAGCTAATTACAGCGAGACATAAGGCCATGAATTTAACCATCCCTCTAGGTCTGCCGTGGGCAATCTTCTTTATTACCCCACGGACGCCAGTTCGTCCCTCATCGTTCCTCTCAAAATGCAAGTACTTTTGGCAGAAGAAACACCCTGTCGTACACTTTATACTATGTCTTTTTTTATTTACTTCATGTTTACCACGTGCACGAAACAAGACTCATGTGAGCCACTCAAAAGTTTTGGGTTACTTTACAGACAGTACATGAGGACAGATGTTTGTTGACCTTGAAAAGACTTGAAAAGTTTATGGTTATACCCATGTGGGAAACAATCACGTGGTAGCTTGTTCCATAGTGATGTTGTTCTAGGAAAGAAGCTCTCAGCGTGGAACTTTCTCCTAAGAGGTGGTGTATATAGGAAGATAGGGTCTTCTACCAATAGTGTATGGCGTAGAATCGACGTGTAGATTTCACTAGTTCAAAAGTTTATAGCTTTGCAGATTTAGCCATTGGGAAAGACACGCAAGAACACTGTAACATTCCTCTCGTTGAAGAAATGCAGTTGGAAAAGAAACAAGAAGCCATAGGTGACAATTCTCCGTGAAGTATTATATATTGCAACAAAAAGAAGTAGTCATTGGCAACAATTCTCTGTGAAGAAAATAAATTGAACAAAGAAAAATTGTTTAAACGCGCGTCGGCTCAGTCATCTTAAGTCGCAACAACCAATCAGAGATGCGAAATGCCGACAAGTGACGCGGGATTTGGCGAAGGGCGCGCGGTGCCCGAAATATTTTTGCGTCAATATTCAGCGCCGTGTTTCAAGAGATTAATACCGAGAAACAAATTCTTTTCTTGTTTTGAACGCATAAACATGCATTTACGCTAATCTAGTATGATTCAGGGTTACTTTTTTTTACCTGCCATGGCCAGATTATCTAAAGATGTATGTATTGTGTGTACAATCTATAGAAAGAGAAATGTACATCAGGTCCGATCATCCGATTTTCACGTTTCGGTTTTTTGGACTCGGTTCATGAACGTATTTTGGTTTGGCTCCTGGAATGTGCGAAAAAAATGACTCCCGGGACTGTCTACAGGGAACACTCGCACATTCGCGGTGTATCAGGACAGCGCGACTGGTCGGCATTAGCGCAGTCCCTGTAATTAGTAACAGTTGCACATCAATCCGGCCGAAAGCATGATTGTGTAACACAGGCTACTTCTTCATATACCAGCTCATACTACACGACGCCTAATACAACTAGCAAATCATAAAATTACCCGATCTACTAGTACTGTATGTGCGGTTTACCAGCCCCAGACCACATCCGACCACGAGGCAGAACACATTGATGGGTTGCTCAAAAATATTGTCCATGTTTACAAAGAGCTGCTCCACTAACACTATGGAGCGGCCCACCCAAAAATATTGGCCATGTATCGTTGCTAGGACGACCGGCCAGTTGCTACGTGACTAAATGCACGCCGCCACTAGGTCGCCACACCCGACCAGTTCGAAATCGATAGGATTACGTCATCGGTATTAACATTTCCTAATGTTGACCATCAGCCCCGCCGCGACTTACTACCGGTGACATAAACGGACGACAACATTTCAACGGCATGGGGATGTTTCGAAAATAACCATTTACTCCAATATCAAAACAGCTACGGTAAAAATAAAAAGACGTGCATCATCCCGGACATAATGCAACACCACATGCGAAATTACACAGAAATGCGACGTACGGAAGAATGCGTTTTGGCTGCGAACATCTTCCAAAAAACTTGGCATCTCTTAACCATGGGCAAAAACATCTGGAACCACTTATCAAAACCACCCCGTATCTGCATGAACTTTTACCCCCCCCACTGCTATTCCAAACAACGCGTTTTTCTGGACCATTCCAATTCGCCTCGTAATTGTAGGGGTGCGTCTGCGATATTACATTGACCGCGAAAGCAGCAACGGCAAAAATACACATTCGTGCATCAACACGGGCATGCCCGCAGACGGCGTATAAAATTGCGTGCCGATTACACAAAGAGAACCCAGTGTTTTGACTGCGAACATGAAAAATCAGCCGATCACAACACTCCGTCCGGAGGTCCTGACCTCCTTCACGGAGTAATTAAAGATCTCACCATAAACAAAAGCAGGACGTTTTGAACCTGGTATCCTAGCCCCAGCGAGTACTGCACGAACAAGGCTATGTTTGCTTCTATGCCCTGTAATTGATATCAGAAATAATGTTAATCAGCTGTCAAGATCCAATCTCAGAAGACGATGTCTATAGATAATTAATATTACTACATTTAACTGACGATATTATCATCCATATATTCATCATGTATAGTGTCCCAGACAAATGTTGTGTTTTCTGTCGACACTTACAAAAGGGCAATCAAAATCTTAATACTCACGAAAACCGCCATCCAAATGAACAGATCTACGCACTGTAGATAACGAAATGGGCGATGACTCAAGATCTCCAGCACACTTTGGAAGATGGGCTCTTTTTCTGTTGTCTCCTCTGCTGCGCCACCTTGAATGGTTTTTTTCGGTCAGTAGTGTATTATATACTCTCTGGATGACATTCATTCTGTATACTTTAAATACTATTCGATATATATACGCATGAATCAGACCGTGTCTTCTGTCGTTGTGTATAACAAAAATAATCAAACTGCACGGAAGGTCATGTGTATTTGTGTCTGCCACACATGACACGTATACTGTAGTATGTCCTCCCGAACACTAATGAACTACCCCCAACCATGTTTGGTAATATGTTGTGATTTGTGAGCAAGGTCGGTTGTGGTTGGTTGGTGTTCGGCAAGGTTGGCTAACGTTTCAAAATGTTGAAAACATCCGGGTGTGGACGGAGGTTAGGCCAGGGTTGTCTGTACGCGTGTTGAGGAGTAGATCAGCTAGCCTGGGTACCCAGGCTATAGATCAGCAGTGTTCGGGGTCAACTTTGTCTCAAATTTGTCTTAAATTTAACTCAAATTTGAATTGATTCGTATAAAAAGATACAAACTTGTCTAAATCTGGTCAGACTGCTCCCGAACTTTAGCCAGCTTTGGTTGGTTGTTGGTCGGGAGGAGGTTCTGAATGTGTGACAGGGGCTTTACCCAGCGGCTAGAACACTTACTGTATCGCTCAGTGGTTCCCAGCAGACTGGCGAGCGTGGTGACCAGAAGCAGGCAGCCGGCCACGCCTGCAGAGATCAAATAACCCTCGCGCTGAAAAAGTAAACAAACACCCCATGTCAAGGCTGCCGCCTATGATGATCTAATATGGTGACATCATCTGAATTTTTAGGAGTTTTACCTGTTTTTGAAGATGGGCCGGTTGTATTGTAGAGTTGGACGCGGTGGAGCATTCCAGGTGAAGTTCTTGGCCGTACGCAGCGACGATCTGTCCGTGGTACGCCACCCCGACAACCAGCCCGAACAACTGCGCAGCCGATCCTGTAAAACGCAAACCGTGCTTTCATTACGGTGACAGTGAACAAAAGGTACATCCTTCCTTCCTTCCTCCATATTATATCTCCCTATGGTGCTCGAATGCTAGAAATGCTCGCGAGCATAAGACATATTGTGTTGTCTCGCAGACATGTGAAGCTTCTTTTCTCCTAAAGTCAGTTCTAAATCTAAAAGAAGGTTGATAGTGCAACATCAGTAAATGAACTGAAAACTTACTGTAGGCAGTTATGGAGTCCCTTTCCTTGCTGTTGGTGGTCATGTACATCACTTTGGACTTGTTGGCCACGGAATAACACTGTAATAAAGACACCGTACGCTTGAGCATCGCCGTAAAACATACATATGGGTTTCTATCTAGTTCTATGTCTGAATGAGTTAAGGTTAGGATCAGGCACGGTTCTGGATAAACCCGTAAATCGTAGATTTTCCCCAGTTTAGACTATCCACGACCGTCCCTGAGCTTGGTTCTGGATAAACCACGGTTCTGAATACAACAATATATATATTTTTTCTGCCATGTGTTGCAGACACCAGAAGATCTGAATAGCTTCATGTAAGTACCAGTATGATACATATATGTAAGAAAATGATCAACGTACGTCAACCGCTAGACGGTTTAGCCACGTGTTGAAACGTCAAAAATTCACAAGAATCACATTCAAATTTACAAAAACAAAACGTGTTATGAAGAATATACTGCATGTAGTAACGTAGCTTTTTTACTCACACACTGTACAACCTCGGAGCTTGTCCAAATTAGAAAGTAATATGAAACTAGCCCGGCTTCGGGGAAAACTGGAACGTACCACCGCATGAAGTAGAGAACGATTTGAATGGGTAATGTACACCAGAGCCTAAAACCAAAGAAAGTAGAGAAAAATAAACTATTAAGGTAATCTAAGACAAAACAACACTTAGCTTTGTCCTTACTCTAATATAATGTGTTTCCAACACGACTCCCTCCTATTTCAAACAAAGACTGTGTCGACCAAGACTCCAATCGGATCTCAACAGGTACATTCTATCAGATCGGGGTCTCTACCTACTAGTATATATATTTTTAGTCAAGGCTTAAAGAGTCAAGACCTAGCTATAAATTGCATCATTCCACGCCGACTAACATGTGCTTTGCAATTGAGTGACCGTAGCGGGTTTCTTATGTACCCAGCTATTGTTCTACACTAGTATATGATATGTGAATGGAAAAAGCGATCGACTGAAAGCCTGAAACATTACCATGGTTTGACCTTTCCCCATCTGGTGTCCGTTCGGTCGATGAGATACCCAGCGACAGGTGCGGTCATGATCATGCACATCAGACTGGAGAAGATGATCCCTGATGTCTGCATTGGCGGTAACTGCAACATTTGGTCGGTTTTTGTTTGTTTGATAGAAAAAATGCATTGATTTATTATCATTCCTGCAATGTACGGTGTACAAGTGTGTGTGTGTGTGTGTGTATGTGTGGAAATTTGCGTGGTGCAGGTAATTTGCAATGTAATTAGGTATACAGAAAAAAGATGACTGACCTGAGCTACTTCCAGCAGGAAGACGTTCCCGTACATGGCCGTGATGGAGACTAACGCGTCGATAGAGAACGTAGCGGAGGCGTACATCAGCTTCTCACACACGGACACTGTCTCCGTCTCTTCTGTCGCCATTTCTCAAATAAAATGGTCTGATAAACTGGTCGGATTAGAATTTATGGGTCAGAACTAAACAGCTGTCAACAATTGAAGAAGCAAAACTTCGTATGATTTAAAGTGTAAATTTTCCCTTCAATAAATATACTCAACTTACGGCTGATTTAATTAGGTACACTATTCTTCTCTAATTAAAATGATACGTGTTATCTTGATGAGAGTAAAATTTCTACATGATTCAATACGTAATGTTAGTAATTTTCAGTATGCGTCGGTTCCAAAACTGGTCCGTACCCGGAGGGCTATTTGTCTGTTTGAGGTCATTTTTTCATCCGTCGAACGATTGCTTCTTTGTGACTCGGAACAGTTATGGACAGTATGCAACTAGTTTTAAGATAATTTCCTGATGTATATATCATCAACGATATGGACGGGAGTGTCACGCCTACATTAACACGTTACGTAGAACAGCCACTTGCTAACAATGGGGGTCATTATTTAATATACATACGAAGAAATTAAACAGCAGTTAACGATGGCTATCTAGTTCTTTCTTCGGCACCGCGAAAGAACAATCAGAGAGTGTGCCATGACATCGTCTTTTGGACGTCCATATAAAGGTGCTAATTCAAGCATACACAACAAAAATATACAATAAGTAATGAGCTCTTCTTACCTGAGGTATACTCGTGGCTGATTGACTTTTCAGAGTTTACAAAATGTACAGGCCGCCTTTGGTGTCAAGGTCATGGCACTTACAACTTTAGTTGGCCCGTAGCAGATCGAGCCCAGAAAACGAAATACATGTCCACCTGCACAGTGTCAGGCTCGGAACCGAATACAGGTGACAGGTGGGTGGACCCTTGCTGAACAGTGGTGGCTCGCTGGGGCACTGGTTGTACGGCTTTTGCAGAAGGCGTAATCTGGTTTGGCAGTATTCAAACGTCAGACCTCTACCAGCCTTAGGCCATCCAGGTATTTTGTTTGGCAAAACATGTTCAGATAGCAGAATGTAGACCATGCAGGCTTCCATCGGACTTTCCGAACAGAACGTTCTGTTGCAGTTCTTTAGAATGAACTTTAGAATGATAGTGCCACTCATACGACACTGATTCTAAATCTTACATATTCTTCATTTACTAACGCAAGGTTACCAGTTTACGGTCGAATTATGGAAAATTCCATTTTTTGTGAAAACGCATGGGCAGAACTAAATATTTAACCCATGTGAAGAAACAGTAGTTTGTCGGTTATAAAAGTGTGTGCCGTGTCATTTCTTCCCTGCGTTTTTTGTGCCGTGCCAGCTTTTATTTATTTAGTAGTTAACAGTGGAGAATTGCTCTAGGGTGACCAATTAACGGTCACTTGGACCTTTGTCCTTGTAGTGCTCTACTTATAAGCGCAAATAAACAAACACCTTCTGCAAAAAAATACCGAAGTGGTCAACAACAAACCACGGTAAAATGTCAGTGTGTAGCCCACTGTCCCATGCAGTAGCGCTGTGGTGCTAAATGAGGCTGGACCTGCATTTTTCCCTCAGTAGAACGTGACATAATGGCCCAAGATGTTCCATAAAACCGTTGCAATAGATTACAAGCGTCTATGCCCCTCCAGACAAAACGGAACGTCGTGAAAACCCGAGCAAACTTTTCGCTGCGGACGCAGGAAGCCATTTTGGCATTTTTGCATAAATTAATGGGCAACAGCGCCACAGTGCGACTTTTACAAACCTTTCTGCAGTTCAAAACAGTGACGTCACCTGATGTAACGATGATGATGATTAAAATGGCGTTCGAAAAACGCTAGTCGGCGACAACTGTCGCTGTTTGTTTGTTTGTTTGTTTGTTTATTAGATCTCCATTATATATCTTTTGCTCATTTATATCTATGAAGGTGTTTGAAAGTTTCATACCTCAGAACACCATGGATGATTGAGATAAGAAAGCCAGGTTTGATGCCAGCTATTGTTACAATTTCCTAGCATTCTTGGGATTTTAAAAAATCGACGAAATGTTGAGTATTGTATTATGTGAAAAACACAACATGCGTCCAAGTCCATGTTACCTTGCTGTCCCGTCATATCGGAAGATACTCTTCTGTGTCGCTGAATGCAAACTTATTCCCATCCAGTGAATAAATAAAAGACACATATAAGGATTATATTCATGTTATTCTTTGTTGCTCACGACCGTTGATTTTTGGCTGGTACATCTCGAAGTGTGGCCGTGTCACTAACTGACCGTAAACTGGTCCTGCACGTAAACTGGTAACCTTGCGTTACATAAATGCCATTTCTCTTACTAGTTCTTGTGAATTTGTCTAGAAATTATCATTAGGAAAACTAAGTCCTTTTAACTTTGGCACTGATAATAAATGTACCATGCATGTAATTGTTAATAGTTTGACCAAATAAAACACATTCTCTGTCTCAGTGACAGAAGGAACCGACAAGCAACACAAAACAAAGTTGTTTGCTGAGCTCTTTATTCTGTGAAGATACCTACATGTAACTGTTGCGTGCATTTTGGTTAGAGGAGACCAGTGACATTTTACTTCGATGAATCACCTGGAAAACAGCCACTCTCATAATGAACTAATATTCTGTGATTGACAGATGCCAGTCTGAAAGTAATGTTTCATTTCACTTCCTTACAAAAACAGAAAGAAAACTCAGCTTACAATTCATTTGTTGCTATGTTGGAATGGCAAGAGCCTGAAGCTATTTTTCCCTCACTGATACCAAAATCACAACTATTAGTTTCCACTTACGGAGTCATTATTATCTGATATATTCAATAATATAAAGCCTCAAGGAATGCTATTTAAGGCTAACTTGTACTGAATTGTGTTAATTAATCATCATGGTGTCAGCCATACAGACATACATGTATGCAAAATACAAATATCTCTTTTGATCAACTGTAGAAATTCAAATCAGCACACTGAAAGCATTGAAAAAATGACAGATGCTTGAATATCCACTGGTTATCCACAAGTTGAGGCAAATTCTAAGGAGGGTTTAGGAGCATATGGGAAATTAGCATGAAAGTTCATCTGAGTTGGTAATTGACATATTGAGAAATAAACTGTTCTCCAACTCAAAAGAATTTGACTCACAAAAATTTTCCATGAAGACCGAGAGCTTTGTTCGAAAATCCTGGTGAGTCAAATTCATTTACATATTTCTGATAATCTAGAAACTGTGCTGTTACATACATTTTTGTACTGTTACGACCCCCTCCTTAGGACAAACTTCAACAGGCACATTTATCTAATGCTACGTATCTTTATACACATCTATAGTATCAATGCCAACAGTCTGAATCAAGATCATTTCTAATACTACGTGTAGATCTGCAGTTGATTTTAATTGGTTGATTCTCTGCTTAATTGTTGGTTCTCTATGTTTCCACCGTCTTGTGAGCAGGTCTATGCGATGGCTTTGGCTTCAGGGAGGAACCCTTCCCAGTACTTGATAAGCTGTAGAAGGTAGGTGAGAGATAAAGTTAGTCTTAATCTGAAACAAAGGCAATAGAAACTACAATATTAAGAATAAATGCAAGAAAACAGTTTATTTGGTGATACCAGACCTTTCACACAAGCTTTAACCATCTAGAAAAGCTAAAAAATACATAGTGCACCAAAATTACATACAAAACCCACTTATTATCAAAACTGTGGGACTATCATATAAACATCAGATATATATTGATTCTCTTTTCACACTATCATATTTGTGAGTTCCCTTGCCCTTAGGGCATGCATTGGCAAATAAATAATTCATAATTTATATAAATGATATTGAGTATTTTTTCTGACCTGTTGCTGACTGTTCATGAGTGTTTCCATGTACTTGATGATAATGTTGCGGAAATCTTTCACACGGTTGGTCTACATGGACGGGAAAAAGGAGATTACATTAACGGCACCACAATCATACAGGTACACATCTTCGAGTAACAAAAGAGCAACACGGAAACATTCTTGACTTCCAATTACAGATTTTTTTACACAATACTCCTCATGTTTTTGGAAAAATTTGTTCCAAGGATGAGGTTGAAAATAAACATTTAACGATCTACAATACACAAGAGGTCACTGACCTCAAACCTCCTGATCTCTGTGCGGATTGTCTTGGAGATCTCCTCGAAGTCTTCTCGGCCCTTCTCCACCTTTCCTTCCCACTAAACAAGATAGGTGTAAAGGTTAGAGGAATAAATTTTGTCATGATTTATCTTAGTAACTACACTTTTACGTACACATTAAAATATGAAAATCATACTTAAGCCATTCTGTCTATGAGGACCATTGGAAACTCAATTGATTTATTTTTACCAATACTACAAAGATGGCAACCTGAAATATTAATGAGCAACCTAGCTTTAGGTTGCCTTGTGGGTAACCTGAGAAAAAAGTATTTGGAACCTTGAGAAATAACTTATTTAGACACAGAAATCACCCAGGGAGAATGTGTTAGTCCCCCACCTCTCTGATCTCCTCCTGTGCCTGGGCGATCTTGTCGGTCTTGCCCGTCTGTTTGAACTTGGCCTCCTGTTCCCGCTTCTTGGCCAGGTTCTGCTGGGCGTTCTGCCAGTTGTGGAAACTCTTCACTCGCTCGTGGAAGACAACCTGGTGGGAAGAAGGGTGTAATGCTGTTAGTAATTCCTGATTCCTTTGCAATACTTTTATGCTTACGGTTTTTTGTGGTAACTTCTGTACCACAAACTTATCTTTCCCGTTAACAAATAATTTGCTGACTTTTTTTATGCTCCTGTCATTACCTACTCTTCTTGATAAGCATTTTGTTTTTTTTACACAATATTAAGTTGATAGTTATCACTTCTTACCCTAATGGACTGGATGATTCCGATGTAGTCCTTCAGGAGTTCAGACAGCAGGAAGAAATCATTGTCTGCCTGCTCCAAATGAACCTGGGGAAAGGAAGAAACCAAGATTGGTTTAGAGATTGAACATTTAGCTTTATATATGTACTTTTACAAAAATGAATATTGACTGTCACAACTCAAACAGGAAACCAAGAAATGACCAACATTAAAACAAAGTGTAAGTGTGTGTGTGTGTAGGAGTACCTAATTTGTGTCTTTCTAATGAATTCAATGGCATAGAATAATCAAGCAGCCATTTGTAGCAGACCTGTTCAATCTTCTCCTCGACCTCAGCGAGCTGGGACAGGGCGCGGGACAGGGCCGTGTGTTCCTCACTGTTACTCAGCATGGCTGTGCTCTTCGCAAAGGCTGCCGTGCTGATACCAAGCTCTGAGGAACAAAAATACAAAACTTTCAGCTTTCTCTGAAGAAACCAGAAGGCAATTCTTTTTTTTTTTTCTTTGCTTGACTTCAATTCATGTAGGGTTTATCTAGCAAGGCTACGGAAATCTCAGTTTCTGTATCATTCTGCTACTTTGATTGCACAATTTCTGTACAACTCTTACTCACAGTAGTCTTTTCAACAAGTGTGATGTGAGGGGTTACTCTCCTTAACCATTGGACTTCTGGCTTCATGTCCCATTCAAGAGGACATCCCTAACTACATGTAGGTGCTCATTTTCAGCCATAAGCATGTCACCTGAGCCGAGTAAGGAAATAGGTGTAAAGTGGCTTTCCCAAGGACACAACAGTGGTGCCTGCCAGGGATTCGAACCCAGAACCTTCAGATTCTGAATCCACAACCCGACCACCTTGCCACCTACAGGGTTACAGGGTTAGGCAGCAGGGAGAAGGATAAAAGAGACCAGACCTTTCCTGTAGGTGACCAGGGCCTCCACGCTGGCGTGTAGCTTCTTCAGCTGCTGGTCCAGAGCCTCCACCTGGTTCTGTTTCTCCTCGAACCACTGGTCCGACTCGTCCATCTTGATGGTGACCTTGGACAGGGTGTCGCCCACGCCCTTGATCAGTCGCAGCACGCCCGCGCCGCTCACCGCCGAGGTACTGGTGGCACGCGGCAGCTGCAGGGACAAAGGTCATAGGAGAAAAATTCATACAGTTTTCAGATCAGAGAACCACTAAATAAGATGCATAAAACCTGCAATGTGGTCTTACAATTAAATTGTACATTAATAAAGATTCATTCATCAATAATTTATGAACAAAGATTCATTCATTAATAATTTATGAATCTTAGACGGTCAATAAAGCTATATCAATCTCAACTACCACAGTCTCATCTGTAAGGGCATAAAAACTTAATCTTGTGCAGTCGCAATAAGAAAAACTCATACCCAGCAAGTTCCAATGAACTGACAGGTCACTGAAAGCTTTAGGAACTCAACCCTGCACATAGAACTGCCTTAACAGCAATTATATCACAAAAAACCAAGACTTGCACAATAGTTGTAGAAACTGACCTCATCCTGTTCCAGGAAGTCCCTGAAGTCTGGGTCCATCTGAAGGACTGGGTGGATACTTATTCTCTGCAGGAACCTACAAAGTCATGGAGTTGTATGAAAGAAATGTTGGATAAATATTACCTGACCTGGGTAAAACCTCTAATGTTACTTTGTCTATTTCATAATTTTGGATTACAAAAACCATTACAAGATTTCCTAAGTGTCTCCACAACATCAGATTCCGTCCCACATCTGTACCTTTCCAGGAGGGCCCTCCTCTTCTCCACAAACTCAGTGGAGCTGGTGTCTTCCTTGGACATCTTGATCTTAGTCATACCTGCCAAGAAACAAACAAAGGAATAAGCACAACCTTTCAAATGGTCAATGGTCTAAACAAACATGATTCTATTGTCTAAGCACGTATATTTGATGTTAAATTACAGCTTAATAATTAGGATAAGGTACATTGTACAATGTATGACAATGAAGCTTCAAGATATGTACAGTATTCATAGAACAAGGCAATGAGATATAGCAGACCTCAGACAACCAGAGAGACAAGCCAAAAACCAATACCTCATTCCCATGAGCGTAACAAGGAAAGACCAGACTCACCAACAACGCTCTTCTCAGGAGCAGGTGGCACGATGCGGCCCACGTGGACGTGTTTCTGCGAGAGTTTCTCGTGAAGACCGAGGAAGTCGCTGAATCGTCGCGTGACTGTCATGCTGGGGCGCCTGAACGCTGGAATGCTAGTCTACATCGTATATAGATTAACTGGATTAGTATCACAGAAATCACAAAGATACATGTACCACCAGAATCAGGAAAGTGAGAGGTATAGAAAGTATAAGGTATGAAAAGTTTGGGAGAGACAGACTTTATGTACCTCCGTATGTAGTGTATACATATGTATGCAGCACTCACCTTTTTTTCCTCTCCAAAATCGAGACACTTGGGTGAAGATTAAGAAACTGATGACTTATTACATGTAGGTAAGCTCATTCACTCAGCAACAACTCTCACTCTTAAGAGTACAGTTCTTCTTTCAAGCTGACTTTTAACAACACATTTGGCATGTCCTATCCTAGCCATATCTATACAATTTGCTTGGGGTTGTAATAAGATAAGTATAGCATCATTTTCACAGAATGTAGGCAAACAGAATGCCAGCTCGAATATTTAGCTTGCACACTGGTGACTCTATGCCTTTAAAATACTGGGTGTTCACAAAAATACACACTACACTGCTTTAGAAGACCAAAGTATAAGATAACGAGTCTGTCTTATCGTCAGTAATTATACTAAATACTAGGCAACTGTACAGTACATGTTGTCCTCTCACCTGAGTGGTGACTTTATAACTCATGTAGGCCCCCATACCATCACCTGGGAAAGACAGGCAACATGACTGTTTTGACCACATCTAAAGATCACCTTAGTATTAATACAGTAAGATGTAAGAAAAAAAAAAACACTTGCCTATAATTACACACAAACACACACATATTAATGTATTACTACAGGCCAGTGCAACGTGTACTCTATGCAAGATTAAGATCATGTTTATATCATCTTTATGCTCAGAAGCAATCCATACAGTAGTAGACTTTGAATTGCCTACCTGGATGTCTAAATGATGCCAACATGGCAGAGCTATGAGATACTTGATACTTGAATCACATAAGTCATAAGTTATTATCTATATACCATCACTTCTCCTAAATCTGTGTTGCTGTTGATATGACAGTACAACAGGAGGAACTTACCAACTTTCCCAGGATCATGCACCTTGATGTCCAAAGTAAACTGGTCTCCACTTTCTTCTTCCTCAATCTGAAATAGCAAAAACACATTCAGTGCAACACACTGAAAAAATCAGTATCAACCTAGTTAGTATGCAATGACCTGTTAAAGATGAGAGTATCACTGCCACAGATTTCTTTAAAATCTATTTTTAAATGTCTTACATTAAACCGGGTACTACTATAGTAGGTAGCCTGTTCTTAAAAAAAAGCAAAAACAGGACAGAACACAGTTTATTCTCCTTTATTTGTGTGCTGCATACAAAATTCTGACTTACCTTTAATTAAGAAATTTAAAGACTACCATTTGATAAATGTATAACAGAGTCAGCTCTGTTTCCTCTTATTAACAACACATGATCAACAGAATGGCAACATTGTATGACTGACTGCTGGAGTAAACTCTCTGTTCCATGTACTTTCAAGTAAAAAGCACTGAAACATTGATAAACATTAGAAACCAGGTACTTAGTAGTAATACTAATAGGAATAAATCAAATAACTGGATAAGGTATCAAACAGAGTCAGGAATTTCAGTGCCTTAAACAACTTCTGCAACTACTGGGTGAGCCACATACTGTTTTGTGGCCAGGTCTACCTTGCTATAGAGCTAAATCATTGACTTAAATGCTATCTTGATTGCCCAGGTGTATATCTAATAGAAAAACAAAAGTCACATGCCCCCACATGCTTCCTCATGAAAAAGACCCGATTTATACCCGGGCAAAAACCTGACAGTGTGAAATCTGCATACATCAAATTTTTCCTCATAAATCAGTCTGCTTTGACGTAAATCAAGAATGCACATCCAGGTCGTATGCCAGCCCTCAAGGCAACGTACGACCTCTATGTACGTTATGTTCTTGACGAATCAAAATGGGCCGATTTTTTTTGGCACCGAGAAAAATTAAACTCACACAGTTTTCGTATGCTCACGTTGGTACATAATTTTCATACCGCTAGGTTTTTGCCTGCATGTGAATCGGGTTAAAATATAGGTGAATTTAGGCTATAAAAAAGGAAAAAAAAATTGAAGACCAAATGCAAGAGTGCCTAACATGCACATGCACCGTTTTATATCATTACACAAACACTGAACAGTGAGGAAAGGGCAGAGGGTACCTGGGCAAAAGAGGTGTACCCTACCTGCAACAACACACAACAACAGGATATCATCAGTCAAATTTGCTTCACATTAGCTTCTTGTTGTTACTTGCACAAGAACCTTATAGCTTACTGATTATCACAACATTATGGAAGGACTGTTACCCCCTGTCATTCAATACGGTTCTTCAAATTTGGATCAATGTTCTCTTTGAAACAGTAAGAAGTGTCTGCATCATTTTATTAGGTTCATAATTTTGAATTATTGTTGTGGGGTTAGGCAGTAGGAAAAAGGTTAAAAGCAGCAAATGAAAGAAAACGGAGGAAGCTGGCTTTGTAAAGGGCAGTGTCTAGCTATAGGGTTGAATTTCACTAGAAATCTCATTTTCTCAATCTATAGGCACTCACATCTATAAAGTA
Source organism: Branchiostoma belcheri (assembly GCF_001625305.1). Taxonomy (NCBI): domain Eukaryota; kingdom Metazoa; phylum Chordata; class Leptocardii; order Amphioxiformes; family Branchiostomatidae; genus Branchiostoma; species Branchiostoma belcheri. Next base: position 1,704,314 of record NW_017803865.1, on the reverse strand, counting down.
CCTATTGGGCAAAATACATAAAAATGCTAGTCACTGATAGGTATCACTTTTCAAGAACAGTAAAAAATGATACCTAGACATACAAAAAATAACACCGTGCTTTGACTGACTCCTTTATACATCCTATTTGGATCAGTAGCAATGCCATCAGCCGACATAAAACAAAACAAGTGCAAAAACACAATGCAAAAACAGAGCACAGCTACAGTTGGCATCACCAAAATCCTGACAAAAAGACTAACAATACCACAACTTCATAACATGTTTACAAAATGTACATGTTTACAATTGTAATCATTTATTTCTTTGGCTGGTATACATGTACATACAGCCAACGTTGACCAGCTAACCTTGTTTACATGACTTATTGTTTACATGTCTTATTTACCTCTTCCTTGGATTTCTCCATGGAGGGTTTGCGTGGGGCGGGGGTCGGCTTGGGTTTCTCCTCGGGGACAGGTTTGGCAGGGGGGAGCACCTCCGCCATGGGGGGGGCCTCCAGGGGGGAGGAGTCTGAGTCAGGCTCCATCTTGGCCGGGCTGGAGGGGCCCTCCGTCTCGGGGGAGTCCAGGTCAACCTCCTCACCTTCTCCTGGGACAGGTGTCAATCAACATCTCAATCAAAATTTCCTCCTACAGAACAGATCTCATTTTACACGTTTTAGGTATCATTAAAACAACTCATTTTTACATGAATCATTGTGTAGTACATCATGTGTAGTCATGGGAAACAAATATCAAAACAAGATTGATTAATATTGTCATAATTAGATTCATACTGTCATTTACGATATCAGAAAATTATAACTATAATTGAGTTAACAAAAGTGATAAAAATGTGTGTGAAATTGATATTCCGCTCTCAAAAACATCCATGTATTACAATGTACGTAGACCAACACATGAGCATGATCACTGTAGACATTCACCGTCATTTGTAGAATTTGTCATGCTGCGAATCAAATGAATCAGGATCAACATTTCAGAAGTATATGATAATGATGTTGCAGCCTACTTAGAGGCATACTTAAGAAAGAGAGCAATCTGCCCTGTAAAAAAGCTGAAAGCAAAAGAGTGGAGTCAGAAAGATAGAAAGTATACAGGAAGGTACAACACCACAGTAGGTCTGTCTGTGTACATCCCCACTTTCATTATGTTTGATGAGTGCTGAGTCTGCTGACATAACAGACAGTAGGTAGGGATAAAATCACTTTCACTAGTTTCAGGGCTCAAAATTCCCATCTCCAACCTGTACTTTGCACAGAAATTTTTGTGAATGTAAAAAGTCATGTGAAGAACTTGGTAAAAAGCATACAGGCTCAATGTCAGAATATTGGAGAAAACAGAATTTTGAAGTAATTTGAGCCCTCAGTCTTTGTTTGATCACAAACAACATGCATCAACCCATTTAAATGCGCATCATGTATGTTCTTCTGAAATTATAAGATCAATGATAGTATAAAAGACATCCATGTTTGACAAAATGTTTTTCTTCAAGACCTCTTAAAGGGATGGTGTGGCACTACAGTGTGGAACATCTGGAACTGCTCTAGGAACTGCCAGATTCAAACATTTAGAGTCAACTTTCATCACAACTGATTGAAATGGATGCAGCTTATTGCTTAACAAGAAAACACCATCCCTTTTGAGGATCCCTTGATGAAAGTGACAGTGAAGATGCTGACACAAAGACAGACAGACGGACAGTCGGACAGACGGACAGAGTGGTTCAGAGGTTACCAGAGATGTCCATCTCAGGAGGAGGCTCGTCAGTAACTTCCAGTTTGGGCGAGTCAGCGGAGTCTTCCTGCATGTTTTGTGCTAAATACACATGTCTTATATTAGACTCACATTGATAGTAAACGTGTTAGAATATAAACTGAAAACAAAATTTTGAATAAGAAGTTAATTCCAAAGAGTATACAAAGAAGCCCAATCAGTATCTGCAGGTGTCTGCCCTATAGGCCACCTCCTAATAGATAAGAGCAATCCTGATAAAGGAAAAAAAGTTACTGGTAGTCAGAACCATCTGTACCTAGGAGGAAACATGTTCATACATGTACATGTACATACAAAATCATAGCTATAGTATTTGCACATGTATAACAAGGCTGAAATTTGTGTGTAAACTGAAGATTACATTAATCTTGCAAATGTGCCATTCTTACTTTAAGCATAAAAAGAAACACACCAGCTCTGCTATAGCTTGTGTAGGACATTATTGCAATGGAAATATGACAAGCAAAAACAAATGTATCATCTTCAGGCTACAGTGTTAACAACAGTCTATAAGCCATACTAAGGTAAGGTGCGAAAGGCTGCTAGACTACAGTACCACCAAAGTCTGCAAGATATTAGCCATTGTCACAGTGCTCTAAGTTGTAACAGGGAAGAAACTGCACCAGCTGCATTTGCACCTGTATCTTCAAGAAACAAGTCTGTCAGATCTTAGTCAACTGTTGACACCTTTATTCTAAGATGTTAAGCTGGCAGAAAAACCCCAGATGACTCCAGTCTGCTTTTTTTAAATTCCTTTTTGACTTTCTAAAGGAATTTTATGACACCAACATGGTGCAGCTTGATATTTAATGTCTTAACAGTTGAAATAATAATGACTTGCTTGTTTCTTGTGTATAAGAGAGAAAACACACTTATTGGTGGTCCTTTGGAAGTAGGGAGGTCTACAGACACTTTCACAGGTTTGATGGATGGCTGGTCCCTTGCCATACTGGCTAGCTCTTCACTTGGCTTAACTGGTGGGTTTGAATAAGGCTGTGGTTTGTAGTCTAGGTCTTTTACTTCAGGCTCCTGTTTTCCTGCGTCAGCAGGAGTGTCCCCCTGCTGGTTTTGTGCTAAATACTGTTGCAAGTTCCAAGGCTCTGTAAGAAATTTGTGTCAAAAAATTTAACAAGGTACACATGTAGAGATCTTGACCTTTTCAATTAAAATACAAGGTGAGATTGAGACTAATAAGAAAACTGAGTGGTAAGAAATTGTACTTGCGGGAACAAAATCATGTACTCTAACTAAAACTCTAAAAAGAGACAGGCTAAACATAGAAGTAATTATCATCAGCTATATGCACTATGCCACCTCCTAGTCCTACTCCTAGAATCAATCAAATAAAAAAAAACAACTTTATCAGACTGAACACATTACACCAGCTTATACTATTATAGCACAGAGTCAGCTGTATGCAAAAACTGAAAACTGTGATACAGAGATGTTACAACTTTGCCTGTGGGAAAAATTACTTTACAGGAAATACACAAAACTAGCTTTTCCATAGGATGTACAGAGCATTCCTTTAACAGACATGCAACATATATATATATATACATGAAAACATAGACAAAAGAATGAATAAACATGAGAAAAGCTCTATGAAGTATTGCACTATCACAGGATGCTTTCAGTTAAATGTGTCAGGAAAGAAAACTGCACCAGCTCTACAGTAGGCCACCACCTGTATTTTCAAGGAACAAGCAAGTCTGGTCTATATTGAAAACTTTTTTTTCCGACGTTTGGATAAAGAAAAGATTATGCCATCCCTTTTCTTCGACAATGAGGGTAATTATACCAGGTGACAAAATGTCAGAAAGTTAGGACAGACCAATTTTCGACAAGATACAATATCTGGGCAGACAGAAAAAAAGGTTCAGATGCCAACTTGCTTGTTCCATGTAGAGAAAAGAAAAACGTATGGTTACCAGGTTTGGGGGCATGAAGGTCTACAGAGACTTTCATAGGTTTCAGCGGAGACTGGTCCTTTGCCATACTGGCTGGCACTTCCTTAGGCTTGGGTTCCTTGGCCTGTGAATCTTCCTCCTTTGCTTTTTCTTTTGGAGATTCCTTTTTTCCAGATGTATCACTTTGGGGTGCTTTGCCCGAATCTGCTGCTGTCGGAATGAGAGGCTTTGGTTCCTCTACAGGTGAGAGGTCGTCTACATCTTCCGTGAGTTTCCGAAGAAGCTTTGACGTGTCAACCTCCTTCACACCTTCCTGTTTCTCTGTCAATCACCATGGTGTCATCATGTTAACTCTTTATCTAAACTTTTGAAAACATTCCACAGGCCTATTGTCTCAAATGTTTGAGATGACATATTTTAAAATTCCAACAACATTTTAACTGCCAATTCACTTATATGTTAAGAATATGCTGTATACTACTATACATTTAACATCTTGACATACATAAATCTTCAAAAATATTTGGGTGCACAGCTCCAAATTTGGGTGCACTAAGGGGCACATGCATCCACTATTTCGAGCCTTGTATAATATTCTTCTTCTTCACTGCATATCGATATTATCAGTGCTTGGCGCTGAGGCACACCGTCATTGTCTTCCACAGTTTTTTTTTTTCAACACGGGTTGAAACCCAACAACCCTTACAAGGCTACACTAACAGTAACACGGCCTACCTCCAAATAGGTCATCGTCTGCAGCGAACAGGTCCTCAGACTTGTCCTGGGCAGGCTCCGTGGGCAGGCTGGCTGGCTCATCTTTTACCTCTTCCTTGGGCGCCTGAGGGTTATATTAGACAGGTTGTTTTTACACAAGAAAATCAGCAAGCACCTTCTCCCTGCTTCCATATCCAGTTACAAATTTGGCATCAAATAGACACCTAGTATTAGGATAAACTTCAGACTCAGAGTGTGTAAACAACAAAACAAAGCATGTAAACACTGTGGGATCAAAATTGTTCAAGTGCCTTGCTTTATTGATATAACATAAAAAGACTTATTGTGACTGGGTAAACATTTATGTCCAAAGTCCCAGACTGGCATTGGTTTACAAAGAAGTTCACTTCATGATCACTTCTTTGAACCATATTTCATGGCTGCAATCATTTTGCAATGAAAGGTTTATAAACAATGTACAAAATAGATTGACTCTGTAGAAAACTTAAATGGATAGAGGGCCATCAGTGTACATGATGAAAGTTGTTGTAAAAGTAATAATAATTTAGTACATTAACTGGTTGCTACATGCTAGCCATGTAATTAGAGTAGTCACTGGTGCTCTATTCTTATAGATCTTTCGGGGATTTCAGTGCCACTTGGTATTTTCAAGTTAAGTAAGTTAAGGTTTGTAAGTTAAAGAAAGTTGCCAGAGAGTCATTTGTGTCGGGATGATAGCTATTCCACGACTTGAGTACATGTAACGCTACATAATTTGTGCAAACTAACGTTACATACAGTCTGGATATGTGGGAGGGGGGTTGAAACGTGGACATTAATTTTGTCTTCTACCTCTACAAAGCTATTAAAAATAAGACCCTTAATGCAACCGATGTGACGCAGAACACGATCTTTTTCACAGCATGATGTGATGAAGGCTTTCCTTTTCTAACTCGAACGAGAATCCTAACCTTATCGGGTGACAGAACGAAAGGACATCCGGACAAAAACTGTAGGGAACCCGTCCCCCCAGCTTCCGCCCAAAAGCAAACACTGCACCACTAAAAACCTGTCTTGTTTGCATAAAGATCACGCCCCTGCACATGCACCAAATTTCTTCTAAGTACCACTATAGGCTCCCTGATAATTTTAAGCTATCCCTACCTCATTAGGAGTCGCAAACAAGTCATCCTCGTCTTCTTTCTTGTCGGGTTTCTCGTCGTCAAAAAGAGGAGGTGGCTCCCTATCGTCCGCCATGTTGGATGACTATGCGGTCATGTGATTAGCATGCACACCGCTCACGGGCTCCCTCTTTCAGAAAATAATAAAACTGCAGGGAAGCGATCAGATTCACGGAACTGTTTGATAATCTTGATGCCATCTTTGGGGCATTGGTATAAAGTGGTTAGACCTCTAACAATTAGAAAGCTTACCAGGACTATTTTGTCGTCCTTGGATATCTTTGTTCATTTTAAGCAACAACATCCCCAGAATGATGACCAGGAGTGAGGTTTGACGAACACCTGGCTCACACCTCCCATTATCCGAATAGATATTTGTTTATTCTGCAATGTTGCACACTCATGTTAGTAAGCCTGGTTTTCATTCCATGAGTATCACAATGAGTATCACACAAAAGGAAATTACACAAGCTTTTTTTTTAAAATGATATATATATATTGAAATTGATAAAGACACAACAGAAATATCCTCCTGCATATCAAAAGCTCAAAACTAGGCATAACTGAGGGGTGCTGCATTGGAAATCTCTCAAACATACTGTTTCTCGTAGTAGCATATAATGTTATATGTAACCCAGCAGATAAATGTTGAAGGAGGTTATCCATTGAGGTCTATGTTCACTGCATTTTCAAAAGTAATTCTATCTTGTCCAGATAGTCTACAGATGCAGGGGGCCCAGGCCTGGAGGTCAAAAAACCAACATATGTCTCCATGTACTCAGGCTCTAGTGGCTCTGTAGAAGCAGTAGTCGTATGTACTGGTATGACTTTTACATGGGCATAATCTATTTCCATCCCCTCACATACGATGGCAAACCCCTCGGTGTTCAGTCCCTTCTGTATTAATAGCCCCACAGTTCTGGCACACTGGAGAAGTCTAATGTAAGCGTCAGTAGGGAGGCTGAGGATGTCACTGGACAGGTGTGCTCGTGGGACGACCACAGTGTAGCCAGGTGTGTTGGGGAAAGGTGTGAGGAAGGCTACATGGTCCCTGTCCTCCCAGATGCGCCACTGTTGCAGCTCTCCCCGAACAATGCGAGCAAACAGGTTGTCATCGGATGCCTCTCCGTAGAATGTCATATCAGGGGAAAGCTTGGGATTACTTTGACTTGCTTCATCATTGCCCAAGAAGCTGTAAACAACATGGAAAAATATATTTGAAAAGAAATTGTATGAATTCTTGAAGTAGTCAAAAAATATACAAATATTTTCAATGTAAGGCCACACCAATTTAATTTGTTGGTTCTTGGATTTTGTCAGAAAAAACATGAAGCAACAGGGCAAAAAAAAATAAAATAAAAACAGGTTTAGGCATCCTATTATAGCCCCAAATGCTATGATAGGAGCCATGAAGCCAACACAAAAGGTTGTGTTAATATTTAAACAATGAATTTTGAACTTTTAATCAAACCACTGCATTGATAGATGGAAACACTGCAACAGCTAGGAAGAAAAGGACTTTCCACAACTGTTGGGGGCAAAATATGAGCATTTTTGAGTTGATTCAGAACCAGAATCTTTTTTTTTTTTTTGCAAATCAGAAAAAAATGAAGAGGCGAATCTGAGAACCAACAAATTAAATTGGTGTGGCCTAACCTGCACATTTCAAGCCCTGTAAGCACAAGAGTACTGATACTCACTTGGGTTGATTGGCTTGTAGGATGCGGGACTGGATGACGTCAAGTGCGGAGTCTTCAGCACGAGGACCGCTCTTGGTCGTGATGTATCCTGGGTAAACGGTGTTAAACTCTGTCTCCTTGGCCAGTACAGGAGCCCACTTGTTACCCAGGCTGTCCAGGGGCAGGACCAGGGTGTGGGCACCACCTCTGACCTTACTGTCAGCCACCATGGCACAACGTCCTACCTTCAGCTTTGCTGTAACATGCTGGGCTACCTGAGGAAAGGAACAAAACTTACATTGTGAGAACTTGAGAACTAGAGCAGGAATTTCTATTGCTGTCTAGTGAACAAGGATTTTGTGTCTTCATCATTAATTAATTAGTTGCCTGGTTAGAAATACATTTACTCAAATCTCTGAATTAATTACTTTTTAAATAACTGTTACATGTATTCATAAAAGCCATTAATCTAATATTATCAATTCGTTTTGGATGCTGAATGATGTAGAAATGATAGCTGTCCTTGGTGCTGAATGACACATCCGGAAGACTACTGTCCCTGTCCTTGGTACTGAATAACATCTCTAACTAAAAGAGTGACGAACAAAAACTAATGAAACGATTATATACCAGATTAAGACAGATTCTGTGCCTGTTTATCTGCAAGTATTAATTCTTCACCGAGATGATCCTGTCAATAAGACATTTTGCACTATTGACCGGGTGTTAAATATTATTAACACAATGGCCGTTAATTCTTAATCCATACCATTCTGTACCTGTCTGGTTGCTAGCATTAATTCTCCAAACTGTTCCTCAGCCAGTGTCCACAGGTCCCTGGCCTCTCGGTCCTTACACATGACCACAGTGGCTCCCCTCAGACTGGGGGCTGGGTCCAGGAAGGCCACATGGTGTTGGTTTTCCCATAGCACCCGCTGTGCCATGCTGTTGTCCTTGCACCCAAAGTTGACAATTAATGACAAGCATATTAGTACTCTGTATTACATTTCATCTAAAGACGACTATCTACAAACCACTACTCATGTGCATGAAACTTCAGAAGACAAAGCAAGCAAATAGAAGTACGGAAATTCCGAATGATCGATGTGCACCTGAAAAAACTCACCCGAGAAAAAGCTGCGAGAAAAGTTACTTCCTGAAGATGATAGCATCTAAACAAAATATTCGGGTGACTTAAAATAGATATACCAGATAAGTACACCATTAAAGCAAAAATTTAGTTGAATATCATAATAATGTGAATTTAAACGTCATGTTATTTATTTCTAATCTACATGATTAGATTTCTTAAATTATAAGATGAAATTTTAACACGCTAGTTACGCATGGATGTGGTCTCCCCTGGACAAGCTGAGGTCATTGACCCCACAGTGGCAAGATGGCTGCTGTTCAGCTGACGGGAGTTCATGTCCTTTTGGTCATCACGTTCGGTATCATGGTCAGTATTCCTGTCAAAACTCTGTACTATGATTCTTAATGTTATTGTCTAAGCATGGAGCTTCTATAGGGCGTTCAATTTTTTGTAGAATGTTGGAATTTTCTACTCGTTTTGCATCAGTGGGGAGGGGGGCATCAGATAAAAACAACACAATCACAGCCAAACAAGGATTCAGGTTTGTTTCGTTTGTTCAGAAATAAGATGTTTCCTTCCTATTACACCGTACCATCAAGAGTGGCCCGGCTTATATGCCATGGTTAATATACATGTCATGGATTTAAAACATGTTTGTCTAATATTTTTCAGCCAGAGAAATAAATTTTACAGGAGTCAAATTTTCACAAGGAAATTTTACCCTTAAGTTAAAGGCATAAATTGACGTCATGCCAATTATAGTTTGAATATCCATGTTGGCTGCATGTTAAACAGAGATACACTTTAATTCAACACGGCACCATATGAAAATGTAGTTTGTATGTTTGTTTACATTCCTGTTGTCATCTCTGGATCCCCCAGGCATTCTTCCTACTGTTCCTGTTTGCTAAGAGACAGATCATGAGGTTTGCCCTGAGGTCCCACCGAGGACCACATGTGCTGGTGGGCTCGGCTTCTCCAGGGGTGAGACTCAGCTGTTTCTGTTTGTTTTTGACACAATTTACACTTGGGCAATAAACCTGATGGCACGAAAACTGCAAAAATTGTTTACATCAAACATTTTCTTTGAGCAGAGTGGCCTGCTTTGATGTATGTCAAGAACAGTGTTACGTTCAGACTGTATGTTACCTTGAGAGTTGGCATACAATCTGAACATACGTTCTTGATGTACACAGTTTCTGTATGCTCACCTGCATGCAAATTTTTTGTACCATCAGGTTTTTGCCTGCATGCAATCAGGTCAGTACTAGTAGTGTATGTGGGTTGTGTTGCCAATTTGTCAGTTTATGTGTTTAATTAGGATGTCGGGACACTGAAATCAAGAAGGAGGTTGCTGCGTTACTTACATGTTGTACATGAACATATTTCTCTCCACCAGTCCATGAAAGAGGAGATTGAAAGAAGGCTAGACAGGATAGCAGGCATCAAGTATGAACCACGACTCCTGTGTGCTGTGGAGCCAGGCATGCTAGCAGAGCCTACAGACGGGACAGGTAATGAGCACAAGCACAGTTCTTAAATCATAACATGCAGCTAGACTAGACAGGACGTCAAGTACAATGTACATGTAAATGTTTGTACATGTGTATGAACTATGGCTGTGGAGCTAGGCATGCATGGCTGTATGTTATGTGCTGTGGAGCTAGGCATGCATGTGCTGGCAACATCTACTAATGCCTGAGTAATGGAACGGCTACATACTAAATGTATAAGGAGCAAAGTTCTTACTCAGTACTAGTGGTTATAACATGCATTTAGTTAGACCTTGGCTCCTGTGTGCTGTGGAACCTGGTATGCTAGCAGAACCTAACAGACAGGACAGGTAATTTTTGCATTTTGATGTTGAATATTAGATTGTCTATAACCCTTTCTAAACATTTACCTACACTTCTGTTTTCCTGTTATCAGTGGAGGGTAACTACAACTACATCTACAGGATGAAAGCAGTGGATGCAGCTGCATTACTTGGTAAGTGCAACAAGAAGTATATCCGAAAATAATTTCATCAGGTTGTTAGAATGCAGGTAGGATATTAGGGTTTCCTTTTACAACACCAGAGCCTCTGACCTGAGTACTGCTTCTCTCCACTACATGTAGTCGATGTAGATGATGCTTTTGTATTACCCTTCATTCATCGATAAGAACATGCTAATATAAGGTCCTATCTCTACCCTTCAGATGCACAGTTACAGGAGCTAGACCCTGAGTTGCGGCGGCCGGCGGGAAAGAGTTTCCGACAGCACCTGACTGAGCTGCGGGAGGGTCCGGGAGCGCCGCTCAAGTCTGCTAAACTCTCCCTCTGTAACTCCTTTGCAGATTCTTACGAACATGCCAGGCACGGTCAGAAGGTAAGACTGATGTACAAGTCATTCTACTGAAGAAACACGGGAACGTGGAAATTATGTTACACATTGTGACCTTACCACTTTTATCCTGTCCTGACAAAATGTATGTCTATCTAGCTATTCTAGGCCAATACTTATACAGTTATATTATATGCATAAAAGAAACTGAAGTAAAGAAAATCAACATATGCAGTGGAACAGTATACAAATGTACATGATGCAACTTCTTATTGTATCTTTTATGTAACTTGTATTTACCTGTAGATTAATGTATGCAAGTAGCAATGTCTGAATCAGCAGTCTTATGTTTTATGATGATCATAATATTGTTTGTTTTTTGGTTCATACAGCCCTTTGGTGAAGCAGAGTACAGGAAGTATGTGGCAACCCTGAACGACCTACTGACTTGGTGAGTTGGTACAGAAACAACTCCTGTCCTTGGTGCTGAATTGTACATCTGACATTGTTAGAAATATTTATTCTGCAAAGCAGCACCAGTGTAGGTAATTTTTATGTTACCTGCAAAAGACAAATTTGACCTGCACCACTTAGAGAGTTGACTTCTTTGTTTGTGGTCCCTTCGGTTATCTTTCCCATTGACATAAGCATTAACAATCCTGTCTATAGTGACCTCCTGTCCACATACACAAGACTTTATCAGTCCCCTGGGTGGTGTTTTTAGGCAGTTTTGACAGTTTGTAGAAAAGATGCTTACTATTCAAACCATCCTTTTTTTCTCTCAGCATCAAGAACAAAATCTACAGGAAGAAGAGCCATGTGACATTCCAGAACGTGGCCCAGGTGTACAGTAACAGCACCAGCAGCCACCAGATGTCTGCAGACAGCCTGCTGCTGCTGGAGGAGGAGGCTGTGGCGGGGAGGGCGGCGGAGGAGGAGATAGAGCTGGACGTGCTGGACGCAGACTCCAGCGGAGCATCGTACGAAACCTCCGTGTAGAACAGAGGTTCTAGCCTCTACTGGGCTTTGGAAGCAGCTGGAAAGAGTAGAAATTGGTCAAATTGACAGATACATGTAACATGACAGGGAATTTGGTCTGCTAATGGAGTACATTTAATCAGCACCCAAATGTACTCCTTCAGCAGATCAACCCCCTGGAATGTCATCTGTCTTTTCGCCCAGTTCTATTCTTTCCAGCAGTTTCAGAAGATTGATAGAGGCTACAGAGGTTCTTGATAGTCAAGCAGCCAGAAAGTACTTATTGTTGAAAAGGTCCTTTTGCAGTGTCAAAACAAAATCTACAAGACATTGAGATGGATGAATGGGCTGGATGCAGACTTCAGCACTGCAGAGGTTTGGGAATGCCTGGTAATCAAGCAACAACACAATCTACAGGACATGGAGATAGATAAACTGGATTTTGTTCCCCAGTCCCATTTTTTTCTTTCCAGAAGGCCATCTGTCCAGGAAGACCACTTTACTTTGGTCTCCAGGCTGGCCTTCTTGGGTGGGTTTGACGATACTGCCAACTACCTGGCTACCAGGAACGGGGATTGCAAGTAACTGTTGAAAATACTCTGTGAAGCCTTTCAACCAGGTATGGGAAGGGAAATACATGTAGTTGAATTTGGTTACACATTTTTATCAGTATCGCTAAAAGCAAAATCTACAGCAGATAGAAAAGGCCACTAAACCTCTGTATGAATGAGAAATGCCACTTCTGCCTGGTATCCAGGACATAAATGGGAAATACATGTATCAAAAAGTCACATGTCTACCAATGCTATTACCAAAACCAGTTTAAAAAGTACTGTTTGTATGTGGTAGAAGTTAGAAACTAGGCAGCTAGAACTTGTTGATTGTGAGCTTACAATGTACAGGTTCTTTCCAGTGTGAAAGTTTGAGGCATGTTTTAATGAATGTAAAACAAATTGAAATTTTCAGTGTTAGTACATGTACTGTAGATTGCTCACAGCCCAATAACCATTGAGATGCAAAATTGTAAGTAGTTTCATGTACCTGTACTTACTAGTCATGCACCTTACGTACATGTCAATGAGATTTTGCTTATGATCAAGTCATTGAGTGATTTCTACTAGACAACATGCAAATAATCAAATGTCAGAAAAGGGCTGAGTGAAATTAAGGTAACAAATCTGTTGTATGCAGTACTCTTCATGAAGCCAAAATGTCATTTTGCACCTAGTGCAGTGCAGTTGGTTTACTGATATTTGTGATGTCACCTACACAATGTATGTCTACTTATCATGTTTTATGTATCATGGAGTAAACAAAATTAGAGATAGCAATGATATCATTCCAAATATATCTCACCCTTGTGATGTATTTACACATGTGGGCTGAGCAATAGTTCAAGCTTCTCAGAAACCATATTATTAATAAACTTTTGGTTTCTTGAATACATGTACTTTGCCTTTTGCCAAAATGAAAGTAAGTGGACTAAGTGTAAGTACCTGTAACTACATTACACTACAGTTCACCTGTCCTGATACCACTGAAAAAATAAGGCCTCTGTTGCTGTTGATAGAGATCAGACATACATATGTCCATTATCTTTTTGTTACTCATTTATTCTATCATCAGACTGCCTTTCAGACAGACCACCAGACTGTCCTGTCACATTATCCAGCAACATTAAAAAAGGTTCTGGAAGTACAGTATTTTTTTCCAGATACATTGTGACACATACAAAAAGATGACATTGTAACACATACAAACTTACTGACATTACTACTAACAGGAAGTTTTACACCAATGGCATGATACAAGTAGATAGTGAATCTAAATTTCTGATCCCATTGAAACAGCTCTCATAGTGAATAGGTCCCAAATTATTCTCTTTTCCGCCCAACGTCCTGAAAGTCCTTTTGCTTGTACACACACTTGTGGCTGTCTCAATAGTTGACAGCCTTAAGTTAATTTTCAGGGGCTTACGCAGTATAAAGTATGGCCATTTATCTTTGACAAGATATCATCATTGAAACATACAAAAGCTTACCATAGTGCTATGATACAGTGTATATACTTTGGCTGTCTACATAGTCTTTCATACATGTACTAGTCATATGCTCCATGATGCAATTGCAATATGTTGAATGTCTTCTCTTTCTGTACTGTACACTGTATATTGAGGATTCCACCCTCATTCCTTCAGTTACATGTAACTGTAGAACATCTTGGCAAAGTTTCCACTGTCCACATAATATCCATATGGTTCCTTCACCACAATGTCCCACAGTGTGTTTATGGGAACACGATACCATAGATGTCTTTATAGTGTTCCACAAAATGCACTTCCAGTCCCTCTGTGATGAAGCTGGGCAGGTCGGAGAAGTCCTTCCTATTCTCTGCGGGAAGAATGATGCAGTCCACACCTGCACGACGTGCCTGTAGCAAGGTAGAAGAGCACACAGTCATATGATAACTGCCATCTTGTTTAAACAGAAAGCCCCTGTGACACACAGCTAAGCAACTGTAAGATGGGATAGTGTTGGTGATTATTTTGGCACTAGTACTCCAAATGTGAGTTTGTCTTCTTGAAAAAGACAACAAAAAGTCCTATATATGGACACTGATTCCAACAAACTTGAGCTATTTGTAATTTTTAGTCATTCTGAATTGCTAACATAATGATGCAGCCATAGAGAACTTAAATGAACCTAAAGCCTGTTCAGTACACAATGGCAAATTCATCAAAGACGTAGTGTACTGTCTTTAACAACATTATATTACTTACCGCAATGGTTTTTTCCTTGATCCCACCGACTGGTAGAACCTTGCCCGTGAGCGACAACTCTCCTGTCATTGCCACATTTTGTCTGATTGGCTTCCCAACAGCCAATGACAGCAGGGCAGTCACAATAGTGCAGCCTGCACTGGGCCCGTCCTTTGGCGTTGCTCCCTGACAAGAAAAAAAACAATGCTTTTCAACACTTAAAAAGTCCGGAGGCTGTTCACAAGTTAAAGATCCCATAGTACTACATTACACTTGTCAAAAAGAAGAGGGTCCTTCCGTGTGTGAGTGAATCAAAGCTTACAGTCTGGTCTCAGGGTTGATATTATGTCAATCCTTCCACAACTTTGGAAAAATAAAAAATAAAAAGATACGAATATTTCTTACCTCAGGGACATGTAAGTGTAAGTGAGAAGTGGAGAGAAAGTTGTTCTCTGGGTCCTTCTCTCCCAGGAGTGACTTGGCAAACGTGTAGGCGATCTTCCCTGACTCCTTCATGACATCACCTAACTGTCCTGTCAGTTCCAGAGAACCCCTCCCTGGCCTCAGAATCTCGGGGTAACCTCAGGGAAGTCTCTATGTACAGTGTGGAGCCACCTGCAAAACAAGATTGTTACTCAACCGACTGGATAGATTCTGAAAACTGTCAGATGTTTAAGTAACAGTTTTCTTGTGTATCTCATTACCTGGATGTCCAAACCTTAATTAATGTAGCAAGATGTAGTACTGATTTTCTATTTCCCTAGCTGAAATTTTGAAATCTCAATGCTTCACTAAACATACTCAAGTACCCAAACAGCAAGGACAAAGTACATTAGCATAAAAGAGACACACACTCATACACTGCAAACTTTTGAGCCACAGCAAGAAATTAATTTCACGCCAAATTCATGGTAATGCAAAAACACACTCGACACTCGAATGCAAACCTACCCAGACTTGTCCAGGCCAGGCCCATGACCACCCCAGGGGGGGTGCTGGCGTACATTCGCTCACTCGTGAAGATGGGCTTCCCGACGTAATCCTGCAGGTTTTCCGCCATCACCGTCACATGTTCCGCATCCCCGTTCACCAGCTTATATGCCGCCTTACGGAACACCTACAAGGACAAGAAAAGGTATAAGGCAAGAAAACACAACTCAGGACAAGAAATCTGAGGTCTCCGGGAAATATCTAGAGTTTTTTGTAAAATCTATTGGCACATTCAAAGAGATGGTCTGACATTGTGTGGTTCTGTACTACATGACATTGTAGTCTTTGCCTTACCTTTTGTATCTGTTTCTCCAGGTTCCGAACCCCACTCTCCCGACAGTAGGACTTGATGAGTGCACTGATGGCATCCTGGTCCAGCGAAACCTTTTCTTCACTCACCCCTGCATCTAATCTTGCCTTGGGAACAAGGTATTTCTGGAAAAAAGGACAAATCAGAGAATTTCTTTTTTTTGAATGGTGAAATGTTTAACCTTTATCACACTGAAGCAGACATCTGGCTACAAGGTTCTTATTGTGGTTAGGGGTTAGGCAGCAGGGAGAAGGTTAATTCGTACCTCTGCTATGGCTAGCTTCTCCTGGGCGACGTAACCTGACACATCAATCATCTCCATCCGGTCACGCAGCGGCTCCGGGATGGTGTCCGTAATGTTCGCTGTGCAGATGAAGAGCACCTGGGAGAGAACAAATAATATGTTCATGACAGAAAAAAAAAACTTTCAAAGATACTTGATGACATTCAGTATCAGGTGAAAGCATTTATTTCTACCGACACAGTATATAAATTATGTAGGACCTATGTTACATGTATGATGTACAATAAAGTTCCTGATGTCATATAAACATTATGAAAGAGTATGACAATATTATTTCTCTCATCATCAGTTACAGATTCTGACATAGATAAGACTTTCCTAAATTTCCAGAGTCTATTCCATATCAAAGTATTGTTTGTGTACCACTGACAGTAATTAAAAAAGATCATTATTAAAACTCCAACCCTGAAAAAGCACAGTCCTAACCTTAGAGAGGTCCACGGACACGTCTAGGTAGTGGTCCAGGAAGTTGGCGTTCTGTTCCGGGTCCAGCAGCTCCAGCAGGGCAGAGGACGGGTCGCCTTGGTAGCCACGTCCGATCTTGTCCACCTCGTCGATTAGGATGAGCGGGTTCTCCGTCTTGGTCTTCTTCAGACACTGGATGACCTTCCCCGGCATGGCTCCCACGTACGTACGCCGGTGACCTTTGATCTCTGCCACGTCCGTCATACCTCCGACACTGAAGCGGAAATACTGGACAGACAAGCGAGAGAGAAAGTTTGCAACTGTACTGTTTAAAGTCGGGTAGACAGCGAAAAGAGATGAGCAATCACCTGTTTTGTCTTCCCCTCCATTTTGTAATGGAAAAGCTAAATAAAGAAATAAAGAAATGATATCGTGTGTCATTACCCGAGTCATCTGTGATCCCCAGAAAAATACCTGACTTTGAAGTATCTTTCTTGATCCGCGCGTGCAGTGTACTGAACCCTTAGCTATTATTTCATGATTTTCAAGGTAGATGAAATATGGGGGCAAGTGTCATTTTTGCAGAAAGGTAGTCTGGTAGAGGTGTTTAATCTATGCCAGGTAGATTTTTTTCAAATGTATGACTGTGCCATTTTTCCAACCACGATGCAAGTTTCTTAAGCTTTTTCATTCAACATTAGCAAAGTTATTGAATGCTAACCAATTAGTTATCTCATGTCTTATCAAAATCTATTACATGTACTTCAAATGGCAAAACACAAAATGTCAGAATTTTAAGAAAACTTCTTAGGGAACCCACCTCCCTACTTAAGGCCCTGGCGATGGAGCGAGCTATGCTGGTTTTACCGACACCAGGTGGTCCGTAGAAACACAGGATCTTCCCCTGCACACTGCCTCTCAGCTGGCTCACTGCAATGAATTCCTAGCGACAAGAAAAACACTTGACTGCATGCTCAAAGAAGCACAGCTGAACAATCCTTTACAATGAACAATCATATTTACAAGTAAATTTCTTGTTATGTATGTAGTATTTTTATCTGTTTCTCGTTCGTCATAATTTAAGAGAGAAAAAACTTATACACATATGAGTGCAATGCTCAAATACTGTCATCATAGGATGAAGTCACGGTTGATAGAGAAAATATCCAGCAGCTGTATTCTGTTACAGAACAGTTAAAGAAAGGGAATGTTGGTGGATTTGAACCACTTACGTGCACAACTTACGGGTTGTAGGCTAAATGCCTAACCATTACACCACACAATCCCCAGCCCTCACCAGTATTCCTGTTCTTGACGTCGTCCATGCCGTAGTGGTCCTCCTCCAGAACTGCCCGGGCTCGCGCCAGGTCAAGGTTCTCCTCACTGTACTTCCCCCACGGCATGCTCGTCAACCAGTCCAGGTAGTTCCTGGTCACACTGGGGAACAAACAAACAAAATGTATCATGAGAGTAGCCTGTGTTTACACAAGCTCTTACTGCCAGGGGTTAATGACCCCCATCTCAAGAGGAGGCAGCAACCATTGGGGGGGAGGTGCTGCCAGACAGGAAAATGCGATTTAGTCAGGCTAATCATGAAAGCAGAATTGAGGAACTTGAGTCATCATGATACTGACATATGTTTGTTAGGAACGTAAAACATACATTCTTACTAGTTTTGTCCATGACTTTGAATCCCTCACCTCTTTACGAACTAAGATTTATGCTATTTTGACAGTTTTCTTAGCCATTTGGTATACACCAGTAAAAGCATAAAAGCATATTTTGTTCCTGTCTATCTTACAAATGTACATACATATCCATTATTACTTTGACTGCTGGACTTGCCACAAATAAAGAAACTCTGATTACTTGAACTCTGAGGAATGTGGGTCGAGGAAAGACAGTTTGTTCAGCTCTTCATCTATCACTTCCATTACTGCAGCAGGCACTGTCAGTTCCTGGGAGGGGAAACAAGAAGGGCTTGGAAGACATCTGATGCTGACCTTACAAGTACTATTTAAGGCTCAGTCACGTCGTGCGATCAAAAACTGAAGACATTCTCAGGATATATATAGACCACATGTGTCTTACAAAATTCAGCTGTCTTGTTACAGAAAAGGCTGCCTTAGATCCTTGCTGGCAGTTGGCAGTTGAAAATTGCACAGCATCAAAATTGTATGACAACCAATGACAAATGTGACCAAACTATGAAGTACATTTCATTGTATTTGTAAACCAATTTGGTATTGTTAAATTTGTCACAAGTACCTGAATGTCACATTTTGTTTTTACCTTGAGTCTTTCCTTGAATTTCTCTGCTACTGCATCCTTGTCATCCTTCTCCAGACCCAGCTCCTTCTTGATGATCTTGAGCTGCTCCTGGAGCATGTACTTCCTGTGGGTCATCTTAACCTTCTCCTCAACCTAGAAAAAATGTGAAGACAGTCACTTTCACAGGGCTCGGAATACTTTTTCACTATTTACAAAATAATCATCAAATAACTAACAAAACGAAGCCTCCTGGAATTATAAATTAGGACATACCTCCCTGCCAAGTCTCTGCTGCAGTTTACTCAGTTCATACTCCTTCTTCAGCAGGGCCAGGGCCTGCATCAGCCTTTTGGGAATCTGGAAGTAAAAATAAATATATAATACTCTTCAGCCAATATCCTACATTGTATATGAGGACACTTTTACATGCTTCTAATTTTCTACTAAGCAGTTGCATGTTGTTTTCTGATAATGTGGCTTTTTGAGAAGCCAGATTACCAGAAATGTATCTACTAACTATAAGAAGCTGGTAAAAGACAAATATCACACATTTTAATGACCAAAAAGTACAGGCTTACGTTTGTCTCCTCTAGTACTTCCTGTAGCTCATAAGACTCTGCACTGGTCAGGGCGGCACCTGTAGTACATGTTGTACATACAACTTATGTTTCAGTGAACTCTACAGATGAATAAAACTTTCTCTCCAAATGTTAAAAGAAAAAAACAAATATTTTCTTGTTGTAGCACATAACAGAAAGTAATGCTTACCCAGATCACTGAGGTAGACTGGGTTGTCAATGACCTTCTGTCCAGCATGGATCATCTGTGCAACAGACTCCCTAGAAATGGGTACTTAGTATTAGGACATTGTTAAGGAGAAAATTGTCTTAGATACTTTAATTTGTCTTCTTCACTGATTAAGTTAACACTCACTGTCATGAACACAATTACAAGCCACATATGAATTATGATACTTTTTACCATTTTTCTTGTGTTTATACAATGAGCAGAACCATTACAAGTCTTTATTGTTTGGAGGTATTTTCCAAATGACTTTAAAACAAATATACATGTTCTTGAACTCACCTATACAATGGATTTAGAGCAATGATGTCCCGTATAGTCTTCACCACTTCTGCTGTAAGTGCCTATAAACAAAGGTGCATAGTTAGATGCTACAGCTCCTATTTAGCCCATTTGGTACCATTAAAAGCATGTTTTTGTTTCTGCATCTTTTACAATCGTACATATATGCATGTCCACTATGAGCTTTTCTTACAGAAAAAGACAAGATATGATACCTTGACTTCTGTTGTCATCTGAAACTTATCATGAGTGACGTTCTCTGTTTCCACCATCAAGTTCTGCTCAGGGACCTCTGTATCTGAAGGTTCCGAGTCAGCTGCAGGTGACCCCTCCTGTGAGGTCAGCACATGCTCCAGGTGCGGGACTGTCTCAGTCGGACCAGGTGGGGCCTCACCTGTCTCCACATCAGCTGGTTCCACCTGCTCTAGTCCCAGCTGGCCGAGCAGCTTGATTCTGGCAACAAGAGAAAGAAACAGAAACAAGCTTCAGGTCTAC
>NW_017803865.1:1681023-1682265 GCF_001625305.1 Branchiostoma belcheri | reverse complement strand
ATATACACTCCCGGAGTGTATATAAAAGACAAATAGATTTTATATACACTCCCGGAGTGTATATAAAAGACAAATAGATTTTATATACACTCCCGGAGTGTATATAAAAGACAAATAGATTTTATATACACTCCGGGAGTGTATATAGCCACGTTCTTTTTTTATATTGAAAGTTGCTTACATTATCTACACGTACGTAAACACGTTGAACATTTCTTTTTACTTTTTACTATGTAACATACCTCTACTATTTTGATAAACCGCGGAAAGACGGGGTTTCGACTGACGGGAACCAGGGGGACGTTAGGGAAAACCTCCGGCACTGTCATCGGTGTGAGAGCCGACATGGGCGGGGGCGTGTACGCCATGGTCGGCTGGTCCCCGGGATCCCCCGGACCGCCCCCCTCCCCACCGCTCAGCCCGTCTCCTTCCCCATCCTCTCTCCCGTCGCTTCCCGAACTGCTACTGCTGCCGTTCCCATCGTCCTGGCCGCCTCCTAGTCCGGAGAACGGTCTATTCTGTAGATAAAACTGTTCTGGTCTGTGTAAAACGTTTCTGTGTAACAGTTGTGTAGAGCCGAGCGCGCGACCGTCGAGGCCTCGGAATGTTCTAGGCTGCACGTTGCATGATGTAAGACCGGTCCGCGGTCGGAAAAACGGCGTTTCAGCTGCGGAAAAACACCGATTTCGCGCACAATGCTTCCCTATTTGTCCAGCTAAGTCTTGGCTTAGAGACAGGCTGGAACTTCGCCTCAGAGCTAAGCGAAGGCAAGATAACTTCGAGGTCGCCGACGAAAAAGTCAAGCTCATTCTGAAGGCAGCCATCTTGAATCAGGGATGTCCCATTTGCGCTCTGGGTAGAGGTGGCCGGAAAATTCACGTTCTTGAGAGAAAAGTTTCCCTAGCAGTGGTAATTTTACTTGCAGATTTTATGAAAAACAGAGTCGTATACACCTTTAAATAAGGTGCATACAACTATGAATACACATACAGTCTATGTTCTTGCTTCAGTTACTATCACCCAAATTGTTACATGGACTTTCCCCACACACGGGAAACGAGGGCGACAGTAAAAACGATAATATCTGATCAGTACAGCTAAACAAAGCCTTGTCAGTGATATTTTGACAAAGAATATAATTAAAAATGTGTACTGTATGAGGAATCTATGCTACATACTTAACAGCTTGCTCTTCGATTCGTATAATAACTGTTTACTAATTTGCTTTTACATTTTGCTGCC
>NW_017803865.1:1675997-1681003 GCF_001625305.1 Branchiostoma belcheri | reverse complement strand
CCGAATTTCATTTCTCCATCAGCCTCATGTTTCTCATGTTGCATTGGGTGTGAGCCAGGTAAGTATATAACCATCACACACTGGGCGTTCATGTCATGAATGATATAACAAGTTGCTTACCTGTCATCTTTCTTCATGAAGACACCAATGTATGGCTGGGCAAGTCGAACCTTTTTCCTCAGCAAATCCATCAGTGGCTTGTTGCTGATCTGCAGTTGCAACAGGGGACAATGCACATCATAGACAATTAACACATACTTGCATCAACACTACATTACATTACATTACTAAAAAATGCATCTGCAAAGCAGTTACATCAGTTTTATCATCTGTAAATTTCAAAGTTATGGTGTTGGGCATATTTACATGTCAATAGTGTTTCAACTTTTTTTTATATTGAAAGTTGCTTACATTATCTACACGTACGTAAACACGTTGAACATTTCTTTTTACTTTTTACTATGTAACATACCTCTACTATTTTGATAAACCGCGGAAAGACGGGATTTCGACTGACGGGAACCAGGGGGACGTTAGGGAAAACCTCCGGCACTGTCATCGGTGTGAGAGCCGACATGGGCGGGGGCGTGTACGCCATGGTCGGCTGGTCCCCCGGACCGCCCCCCTCCCCACCGCTCAGCCCGTCTCCTTCCCCATCCTCTCTCCCGTCGCTTCCCGAACTGCTACTGCTGCCGTTCCCATCGTCCTGGCCGCCTCCTAGTCCGGAGAACGGTCTATTCTGTAGATAAAACTGTTCTGGTCTGTGTAAAACGTTTCTGTGTAACAGTTGTGTAGAGCCGAGCGCGCGACCGTCGAGGCCTCGGAATGTTCTAGGCTGCACGTTGCATGATGTAAGACCGGTCCGCGGTCGGAAAAACGGCGTTTCAGCTGCGGAAAAACACCGATTTCGCGCACAATGCTTCCCTATTTGTCCAGCTAAGTCTTGGCTTAGAGACAGGCTGGAACTTCGCCTCAGAGCTAAGCGAAGGCAAGATAACTTCGAGGTCGCCGACGAAAAAGTCAAGCTCATTCTGAAGGCAGCCATCTTGAATCAGGGATGTCCCATTTGCGCTCTGGGTAGCCGGAAAATTCACGTTCTTGAGAGAAAAGTTTCCCTAGCAATGGTAAATTTACTTGCAGATTTTATTAAAAACAGAGTCGTATACACCTTTAAATAAGGTGCATACAACTATGAATACACATACAGTCTATGTTCTTGCTTCAGTTACTATCACCCAAATTGTAATTACATGGACTTTCCCCACACACGGGAAACGAGGGCGACAGTAAAAACGATAATATCTGATCAGTACAGCTAAACAAAGCCTTGTCAGTGATATTTTGACAAAGAATATAATTAAAAATGTGTACTGTATGAGGAATCTATGCTACATACTTAACAGCTTGCTCTTCGATTCGTATAATAACTGTTTACTAATTTGCTTTTACATTTTGCTGCCTGCATTCTAGACAAAATATAGCTTTTTATTCGTTACAAAAATACGTGTAACACCTTGTTAGTCCTACATTTTGCGTAGTCAGCAGAAATAGAGAACAAATCAGTCTTGTGTTGATGAATGAATTAACTGTTTTTTATTTTTTGCCTCAAAAGCAAGATCGATTCGGTGAAAACGGACGACTTGAAGTTGTCAGTGTTTCTGAATATTTCTTCATTGTTACTACCAGACACCGGTCTTTGCACTTTTGCCACATGGTAAGGGTGATGCAAGAACTGTAGGAATCTGCGGCAATTTCACGCAATATTTGTGGTATTTAAAGACACACCAACCCACCTAGTGTTGCACAGCGATGGAAGACATGGCGGAGCAGGCACAGAACATGACAATCGGTGAGTTTGTCTTGAATTCTGATCACATTTTTGATGTGAAACTTTCATGCCAAATTATGCTCTTCTCTAGATGGAAACATACCATGGAGGTATAATTTTCTACCGTGCAAGATAAGTGAGTTTCAGGAAAAATGGAAGGGGGGAAGACAGGAGGGAAAGGAAAGAAAAGGTTGTTCATGCTTGAGTTAACACATGTGTTAGGATTTCCCAGTCTACAAATATTATATAACGATATATTACATAACCCCTCACTCTCTTTTCTTCTGGGAATAAATTTGGGCGTGTTCAAAAGATGAGGTGTCCCATGGGCGTGTATGTAAGGAGACAATCTGGTTGGTTGTGAAATCTACATTTCAAAGAGGGTCTGCATGGGGGGATCTTGTCAATGCTTTACAGAAAATGTAGGAGAGTTGGCAAAATGAAGAAAGGCTCGCAACCCTTAACGGTTTTGGGGAAATACTCCATTGGATTGTTCTTTGGTATCCATGCAGTGTCTGGCAAAGTAGTTTCCGCCGGCTCCCAAATGTCACTGGCTACAATGCAGTAGCCAGCGACATTATAAAACAGGCTAAGGCTTTCTATGGTTTTATATACTAGTATGAATATCAGTATTCATTATGTACCTTGCACCACCACAGGTGAGCTGTACACCTCTGAGAAGGAAGGTAGTGATGATTCAGGTGATGGCACCCAGGGGAAACCCTTCAAAACAGTCTTACAGGTATGTTTGTAACATAATGATAAATCTGTATTTACGGTTTACCTATTTGTCTTTTTGGTGTCACTCATAATCACTTTTGTTTCTCCAAATTGACATTTCAAACCTATAACGTTAATGTTTTTTCATTAGGCCATCAGACATGCAGGAAAAGAGCCATTCCCTGCCATCTTGGTTGATGGAAAGAAGGAGGGACAGGTATGTATACCAACAGCAACAACAAACCTATGTGATAAGCAGCCATAATAATAGTGATATAGGATGACTGTTGCACGTTTTTGTCAGAGATATAAAAAATGCAGCTTGACAGAACCCTGGTTATAGTTTATGTCATGATGATGATGATTTGTCTGCCCAGAGATGGGAGCCTGTGTCTCAGGCCCAGCTGAAGAAGCAGAAGAAGAACTGGCAGAGGGAACAGCACAAGGCTGCTGACAAGGAGAAGAAGGAGGTAAGACTGGAAAAAAATGAAATTGTAGACAACACTAATCATAGTCCTTCCATTGCTAGAAAAGTCAAAAGAATAGGTTTTTGTTAAGAAATGAAAAAAGCATGAAAACTTCAATTTTGCCTTCCCTAAGGAAATTTCTGTCCATCGATGTTCAATTGAAAAAAAACTGAAATCCAGTGTCACTAACTGATTAAAAAACAATCTTTAACATGATGAACAGTCAGAAGTTAGTATATGATGTAATACATTGTATATTATCAATTTTGGCAAATGAAAATGCTTACATGTACATTGTAACATTGAAGTATATATATATTAGTAAGTATAAGTATTCATATAAAACCCACACTATATCCAGGCAGAGGATGCCAAACGTCGAGAAGAAAACCTGGAGGCGGCCAAACAGGTGACCATCTCAGAGGACACCAGCCTGCCTGCTGCCAAAACGGTCAGTCTTGTGTACATGTCCAACCACTTCATAGGATACATAGTATATTGCATCTACCGCTATTTCTGCATGTTTCAAGGTATCTTCTAACTTTTAGTGGTTAGATGTTGATCTTAAGTTTTTTTGCACATTGGTTGTGGGAAGCCAGGTATTAAGAATTTTTTTATTCGATATTTGATCTGTTATAGATCAAGATTTTGGAGGCGACAACCAACCGCAACTCACGTGTCAAGGTGAAAGCCTGGTGCCACCGTATCCGCAGACAAGGTAAATAATTATACAACCACCACTTTTCCTGGACAGCAAACTTATACCATATGCTTCCTCTGAGTCTTTAAGTCCTTAAGTGAACTACAGTAACTACAATATAGTTGCCTGTCACTGATAAACAGTAGTAATGGCATACATTGCTACTTTTTTAAACGTCTGACAGTAAGTTTTCAAAATCTGTCCAGTTGCTTGAATGACTGTTTTCTTATGTGTCTCGTAGGCTTCATTGACAAAGTAACTACATGTAGTTGTGGCATTTTTTCAAAGATACAAGTACACTGTCATGTATTTTTGTCCATATTCAGATACAAAACATCATCTTGTCATGAGAGTTTCACGGATGAAATAAAACAATCTTTGTTGTTGTTGGTGGTGGGTATTGAAGTGATAATGCTTGTCTAACAACCAGGTAAAGAGCTGTCTAATTGTTTGCAGGTAAAAACCTGATGTTTATCGTGCTGAGAGATGGAACTGGCTTCCTACAGTGTGTCCTGAATGATACTCTGGTAAGTATATACTATTTTTATAACCATAATTTATTTGTGAGGAAAGTTTGATCTGCTCAACAGATACTGCTCTTTGTGTTTGCTTTTGCCTGTTTATTTGTAAATACTGGTTGAAGATATCGTTGAAGAGATTCATTTGTCACGTATAGATGCAGTTCCTAGTGAATTCTTTTATCAGTGACAACTTTGGAAGGATAAGGATACTAACCTCCAAATTTTCGATGGCTATCAGTCCATCTTGTTCACGGAGTGGCCTAATCTCGCGAGAGCGCGAGACTAGGCCCGAGACTTGCATCGGTCTGTCGGGTCCCACCCCCCGTCGAAGATGGAGAGGTACTCACATCTTTTGATGTCACAGCCCTCTTCACTAGTGTTCCGGGGAAGGAGGTCGTCGGGATGGCAGTTAGTAGAGCAGAGAAGGATTCCACCTGGAAAGATCGTACCTTGTTAACCCCCAAGGAATTTGGTGAGCTCCTCCTCCTGGTGGTTAGCACTACGTACTTTCAGTACAATGATGTGATCTACGAACAGACCTTTGGCATGGCGATGGGTTCTCCATTGTCCCCTGTGTTAGCGAACCTGTTTATGGAGGAGTTCGAGAGGAAAGCTCTACACACTGCTCCACACCGCCCCAAGTTCTGGGGGAGGTATGTAGACGACACCGGCGTTGTGAACAGACAGGAACATGAACAGGAACTCTTCGATCACATCAACACACAGCATGACAGTATCAAGTTCACTATTGAGAGGGAACAAGACAACCG
>NW_017803865.1:1664760-1675977 GCF_001625305.1 Branchiostoma belcheri | reverse complement strand
GACAGGCAGAGGAACACATCAAGAACTCTTTGGACTTGGTCACTAAGATCCGAGAGGTGACACTCGAAGATGGAGAGGTACTCACATCTTTCGATGTCACAGCCCTCTTCACTAGTGTTCCAGGGAAGGAGGTCGTCGGGATGGCAGTTAGTAGAGCAGAGAAGGATCCCACCTGGAAAGATCGCACCTTGTTAACCCCCAAGGAATTTGGTGAGCTCCTCCTCCTGGTGGTTAGCACTACGTACTTTCAGTACAATGATGTGATCTACGAACAGACCTTTGGCATGGCGATGGGTTCTCCATTGTCCCCTGTGTTAGCGAACCTGTTTATGGAGGAGTTCGAGAGGAAAGCTCTACACACTGCTCCACACCGCCCCAAGTTCTGGGGGAGGTATGTAGACGACACCGGCGTTGTGAACAGACAGGAACATGAACAGGAACTCTTCGATCACATCAACACACAGCATGACAGTATCAAGTTCACTATTGAGAGGGAACAAGACAACCGTCTCCCTATGCTGGATGTCATGATGGTCAGGAATCCAGACAACACCATCACTACAGATGTGTTCAGAAAAGAAACCCACACTGACCACTATTTACAGTGGTCCTCCAACCACCCGGTGCAACAGAAGCTTGGGATAGTTAGGACTCTTATGCACAGAGCCAACACCCTCATTGAAGATCCCGCGTTGAGAGAGGCGGAAAAGGAAAAAGTCAGAGTAGCCCTCAGACACTGTGGATACCCAGAATGGGCCCTGAGGGAGGGGGAAAACAACTCCAGAAAGGATAAAAGTAGCAAGGAACAGAGTAAGACTGGAAAACAAGAACAACTCCCAGCGAGTTACGTGGTTCTACCCTACATACATGGAGTTACAGAGAGGTTGAAACGTGTATATGCAAAACACAATGTGAGCCTGTACTCCAAACCGGGCTTCACCTTACGTAATGCCCTTGTGAGACCCAAGGACCCTCTAGCACCTGGTGAGAAGTGCGGTGTGATCTACAAGATCAAGTGTGAAGAGTGCGGGGAGGTTTACGTTGGTGAAACTGAGCGGTCACTGGGGGAAAGGACTTCTGAACACCAAAAGTCATTACACCAGAAAGACTGCAAATCTGCGTTAAGTCAACACCAACTCCAGGCTGGTCACAACATCACTACCGGGCCCATCTCTGACATTATTGAAATCATAGACCAAGAGTCTCGTAACCCACATAGGAAGATTAAGGAAGCGGTGCACATACAGTTGGAAGGTGCCAAGCTAAACCGGACAGAAGGTTGGGAGCTCCCCAAGACTTACTTACCCTTACTTCGGAGGGAGGCGACGGGGGGTGGGACCCGACAGACCGATGCAAGTCTCGGGCCTAGTCTCGCGCTCTCGCGAGATTAGGCCACTCCGTGAACAAGATGGACTGATAGCCATCGAAAATTTGGAGGTTAGTATCCTTATCCTTCCAAAGTTGTCACTGATAAAAGAATTCACTAGGAACTGGTTGAAGATAATATCACCATGACATGCATTGTGTACAAGTCAACCTTGATCAAATGCAACAATTTCTTTCATGAACTTTTTTCATGAACTTTTTTGTCTTTTTCACAAAGTGTCACACCTACGATGCCCTGGTTCTCTCCACTGAGTCTACGGTCTGTATTTATGGGATCATCAAGGAGGTGCCAGCTGGGCAACAGGTGAGGTGCTAGCAGGGAAATGAAAGGCAGGGAATCAGATACTGGTTGATTAATAAAGATATAGTGAAAAGTTGAAAAGAGAATGTTCAGATACTCTGCTGGTAGACTAGACTCATGTACATTAACCAACTTACTTGGGATACCAGGGATCAGGATGTGAAAACTTGGGCTGGGGACTGAACTTAGTCTGGGCAACTCACCTGATGGAAGTGATACGTTTTCTATCCATGAAGTTCCTTTAGATAAAAAAACTTAGGTATACGTAGGTGAAGCTGTGAAATGTAGGTGAAATTGTGCTACTG
Source organism: Branchiostoma belcheri (assembly GCF_001625305.1). NCBI lineage: Eukaryota > Metazoa > Chordata > Leptocardii > Amphioxiformes > Branchiostomatidae > Branchiostoma > Branchiostoma belcheri. The sequence continues at coordinate 1,673,985 of NW_017803865.1, read as the reverse complement.
CGGTATTGTAATGAAAGATGAGTTAACCTTTAACCTCTTCCCCCCAGGCCCCAGGAGGTCATGAGCTTCATGCAGACTACTGGGAGCTGATTGGTCTGGCCCCTCCTGGCGGGGCGGATAACCTCATCAACGAGGTGGGTGGGGAATACAGGACAAGGATTTATAGTTTACTTTTGCTGAAGGAAAACAGATATTGCTGTCCTCCTTCTGCAAACACATAAGTCATAAGGTCAATGACTTGGCCCAGATGACTGTTACCATGGTAACTAGTGCTGTATTAGACACCCTGAGGTGTTGAGTTACATTATGTAGCAGGAGTGTTGAAGGGGCTAACTTACTAGTAAGTATGGGTTAACTTACTACCTTCCCCCCATTCTAGGAATCCCATGTTGATGTGCAGCTAGACAACAGGCATATGATGATCAGAGGAGAAAATGTAAGTACATTTGTCAATGTGTACACTGTATTTTCTTACTCGTACATTAGGCCTAGGAAAAAAGGTTGTGTTTCTGATTTCCTGACTGACCGTAGCAAAAACCCACTGACCCTAGCCTTCTTTTGAGTCCTGGCATGGCCATAAACTTTAAATCTGACATCTGGAGTTTAAATCCTCTGAAAGGTTATTTCACACATTTTCATCAGGTTCATCAGGAGTAATACATGTATTTTGCTGTTGCAGATGTCTAAGGTGATGAAGATGCGCTCAGTGGTCATGCAGTGCTTCCGGGAACACTACTTCAACAGGGGATACTGCGAGGTCAGGACAGTTGCCTTCATTCCTGTTTTTTTACTTTGCAGAAGAAAAACAAATCTTCTCCAACAGTGTTCGAAATACCTGTCTGCAGTCTGCAATCTGCAGATAGATTTTCAAGATTGCAGAAGAAAAATTTATACAATCTGCAATTTTGCAGAAGGAAAAATAGACTCCAGATTCAATAGTTTTCAATTTAGCAAACTAGCACTCTCAGGTCCTATCAAGGACAGACCACACTTGAGCTCCTGTTCTGAAACAACAGGAGCTTCTTCACTAATTTGCATCGTCCTTGTCTTGACTTGTCTATCTTTTGTTTCCTTTTTGACTTCCAAAAATTTGTCTTCACTTTATTTGCATATCAATCAATAGTTTTTGCTTATAAACCTGCAGTTCTCCTTCAGTCTCTTAGTGTCACTGATGAGAAATGTAATAGTCTGACAATTTTAGGTAGCACCAAAATTATATAGAGCTACTTAAGTAACTGTTTTTTTGTGTGTCTTTTATTAGTATGTTTTAGTATGTTTTTGCAGAAAGTATTTCCAAATTGCAGAACAAAATTTTGACTCTTCTGCAATATTGCAGAGCACGGAAAAAAAGTATTTCGGCCACTGTCCAAAGAAATACCGGTAATGTCAATGACCTGGACCATGTGAGGTAAACTTGGCTCTTCAACCATTGTTTCATTGTTTAATTTTCCCCAACAGGTGACCCCTCCCACCCTAGTGCAGACCCAGGTGGAAGGTGGCTCCACCCTTTTCACTCTCGACTACTTTGGAGAACAGGTAAGACTTGATCTTTGTGCTGCTTTAGAAAAGGGATTTTCTGTTGTTGAATACACATCGGTAGGACATACGGCACCTGCACAAAACCATAATGTATTGTGCGTATAGCACTTCTACAGAACATATTGTTTAATTTACTTTTAAGGCTGTCTTCACGTATATTAAATGGTGACATCCTGTTGTTTTCAAATGTTGTATCGGAAAAGAAATTCTGATGCAACATTGAGACAACAAAATCTATAAAAGTATGGGTTTCACACAGGCACAGTTCTTTCACACAGGCACAGTTCTTTCTGCTGTTACAACCATTGCTTCTGTTGACCTCTACAATGTACATGTATGTTGATGTTGTATTTTGCAGGCCTACCTGACCCAGTCCTCCCAGCTGTACCTGGAGACATGTCTACCCTCCATGGGAGACGTCTTCTGTATTGCAGAGTCCTACCGAGCTGAGCTGTCCCGCACACGGAGACATCTGGCAGAGTAGGTTCAGCCTGCATGGTTTTAGTCCGTTTTAAAAGTACTGTAGACGTACTCTAGAAGACTAGTGTACAATGTATATAATTGCTGGACAATTAACCTGTAAATACTAAGTGTCTGTCTTCTCTATCTGTCACTACCAATGGATGATAAGCTCTTCAGTGAGCTAAAATTGGATTGAGATCACTTTTCCTCTACCCCCCAGATACACCCATATAGAGGCGGAGTGTCCCTTCATCAGTTTTAATGACCTGCTGGACCGTGTGGAGGACCTGGTGTGTGACACCGTGGACCGTGTCATAAACTCACCCTTCGGCAACCTACTGAAGGAGGTCAACCCGGTAAGACATTTTACCTGTCAATGAAATGTCAGTCTGTTTTCCAAAAATAGTTTCATCAGGTTGGGAGCACATAGCATAAACCTTTGTTACTGGTAATTTGTACTTGTTCCAGTTCAGATAACCTTTTTTGGTGTGAAGGCAATGACAGCCGATGATATGTAAAAGGTGAAAATTTTTTTTAACAGGACTTTCAAGCCCCCAAGCGTCCCTTTAGGCGGATGAACTATGCAGATGCCATCAAGTACCTAAAGGAAAATGACATCAAGAAGGACGATGGCAGCTACTATGAGTTTGGAGAGGCAAGTAATCTGACACAATCTCTTCCAAAAAAGACTAATAGACTCGTGGATATACCGACTTCTAACTTATTAATAAGATGTACAGAATGGTGACTGAACTCACTAGTAACAGAGATGTTTAAGACTTCATTTTATACATTTTATTTCACACTAATTTTTATCTTTGTTCATTAGGACATTCCTGAGATGCCAGAGAGGAAGATGACTGATAAGATTAATGAGGTAATGTTTCTTTAACAAGTGTCTTAATTTTGCTAAGTGGTCAAAACATCAAATTATTTCAGGCAAGTTGCCTAGGCTTAGTCAATGACATAGTTTAAGATATATTGAATTTACTATAGTTGGCTGTATTTTCTCTACATGCAAGGGTTGAATGTTACCTGTGTTTATACAGCTTTCAGTGTGTCTTTGGTGATAACTATTATCTGTTTTCCCATGTTGCAGCCCATCCTGCTCTGTCGGTTCCCAGCTGAGATTAAGTCCTTCTACATGCAGCGGTGTGAAGAGGACAGACGTCTTACAGAATCTGTAGGTTTCTCAGATCTTGTGCTTGCCACTGTTAAAATACCTGCACTGGTGCAGGTAACATTGAAAATTACCTGCAACCAGACAAAATTTACTTGCACTACATGTAAATTTGCCTTGAGTTTGAGTTCAAATTTCTTCTTTTGTTTATTTTTTCACAGATCTGTTGCCCTTCTAGTAAGTGTTACTGCGAGACTTTAGAACAATGATTTCTTGACTACCTCTGTCACAGGTTGACCTGTTGATGCCAGGTGTGGGAGAGATTGTTGGTGGGTCCATGAGGATCTGGGACTATGAGGAACTGTTGGAGGGGTACAAGAGAGAAGGCATCGACCCCACACCGTACTACTGGTACACTGACCAGGTAAGGAGAGTGTAGGGTTTTTTTAACAAATTTCTTTTGAAGTACAAAACGTAAAAAAATATTATTCTTTGTCTATGGAATTTGTTGAGCAATCTGATATTTGGTCACTCATTGGTCACACAGCAGTTCACTCAGGAATTGCATCCTTGAGTAAAAAAAAATACCATGCAAAATGCAGAATGAAAGGGATCTATACTGTATGTGTACATCACATATGTGCCTCCTCTAATTTCTTTTCATCATAATCCATCCAGAGAAAGTTTGGCACCTGTCCCCACGGTGGCTATGGGCTGGGCCTGGAACGCTTCCTCTGTTGGATGATGGGTATTCACCACATCCGTGATGTCTGCCTGTACCCACGCTTCATCGAGAGATGTCGGCCTTAGAAAACTCGCGCCTGTCTTGAACCCTGCTTCATGGAGACACAGGCATTTTCTCAGGCAGTTCTGATTATGCACCATCTAACGAATTCCAAAAATACGTATTTGGAAATAATACAATATAGCTAGCATGCATGTGAATTTGTCCGAGCTACGTTACAAAACTTGATGAAATGATCCATTATGTATGTTACATGTACTTTCAAACTCTTCTTGTGTATTGCAGATCTTGTGAGAGAATTGTTGGGACTCAGATGGAGAAATTAAATGTTCTCATTTCATTACGTCCAAATAGCAAGCTATCTGATGCCAAGTAGAAATAAAACAAAATATTGGCTACCAAATGGAACCATAACTTGTCTAATTCGCACTTCTACTATTGACAGCCAATTGACTGGCAAATGAGCCCAGAGATACTAGTAATGCAGGCTACTAGTATATGAAACATGTTGAAAGCCTGGAAGATAGCCAGGTTTATGCAACTCCAAACTTGAAATTTGTATGAATGTACTGATGCACAGATTTGTGTATTCTTTACACCAATACCAATACCAATATTGATGTATTCTTGTGTTTTATATGATTGATCAGCTGGTATGTTTAAAAATTCATTTGTAAATGCATTTATTGTACATGTATTAACATTATTAGATAGAATTATATATGAGGTACATGTTTGACTTAATAAATTAGTAGATACATGTAGATTCCAATACAATCAATTCAGCTAAATACAAAGGGTAAGTTCACATCAAACTCCTAAATATACAATGTAACAGTTGGAAATGATGGTGTTTTAGGAGTTGAGTTTATTGCAAGGATTGCCAGGTATTGGACCAGGAGAGAAGCAAATTTTTTTTACTAATCATGGCTTTGAAATAACGTATATGTAATATGCATGATCGAGAAAAGTATGTTAGATTATGGTAGACCACCCTCTAGAGAAAATGTTATTGCACAGAATGGTATACTCTGTTGTTTGTTCTATGAACTCTGCCACAATTACAATAAAATAGAATTTGCATTATGTTGAATTGAAACCATGCATGTGCCTGTATTTATTGCAGTTTTCAGTCATGCAAGATTTAGTGTAGTTAGTCATTTATTACCCAAAACCCCCGCCAAATAAATGGACTAAACAATCGTAAACGCTGGTGGGAGAACCACCACAAAACGTTGGTGTGAGAGCTACAATGCACACGTGGGACTAGTCCTGCAAGTCCGTGGCATGTACATGTAGGTATACGAACACACATAGTATAAAGTTGGACTTTGTCTCTTTTATACGTTCAACGCCTTACTGTAGGAGTGGGTCTTACCTGTGCAAATAGACAACCAGCGCGCGCTCGAAACGCTTGAACGCCAAACCCGGAAGTAACGTTTACGTATATCCACGACCTGGCGACCTCGTAACTTGCTGACCGTACCCAAGATTTGCTCACAAATCACAGTGAGATACTATGGCTGATACGGATGGCAGGTAAGTCCAGCTTTCACTGCTAATGCCTCTCTTCAGTAATATTGACGTTCATACCAGAATATAATGTTACATGTGTAGTGTATTAAATGGGGGTGGGGAGGGGGGCGTGGCATTATCTACAGAATGACACAGCATAATGTTTTCAGGTAACGTTACGTGTAGCCATGGTGTAGCAAATACTTTCCAGAAGAGTGAAGATCAGTGAACACTATTGGCTAAAATTTTATATTGAGCGTCAATTTTGTACCTGGGTCCATTGTTATAAACACAAACATTGATTTGGGGTCCCCCATTAACCCATTATCCAGACACCTGCCGACATTTGTGGAGGGGTTTCATGATGTGAAGGCTGTGGGGAGGATGAAGTATGCCGTCCTGGGGAGCACGGGGCTGACCGTGTCACAACTCAGCTTTGGTAAGTAACGTTATGTAAAAGCTTGAGATTTGTATACTGTTGCACGTTGGCATAACGTACGCAATGCCTGTGCAAAATTGCTGCATTTTGGCTTTGATTTACATGTAAAAGATGACTTTCCGTCTATTTTGTTATCAAATGTAAAAGTATGAAAAGATCATCTCTGACAGGCAAAATCCTTATGCAACTTTGATCAAACATCCAACAAAAAATAAAAATCCAAGTTTCATGCACGCCCAGTAGTCATTTTAATTAATTTTTGCCAATGTGCAATAACTGTACTCCTGTATGTTCCAGGTGCATCATCTCTGGGCAGTGTGTTCCATGACACAGATGAGGCAGAGTCCATACAGGTTGTCCACAAGGCCCTGAGGAGTGGCATAAACTACATCGACACAGCACCCTGGTACGGGCACGGCAAGTCTGAAACTGTCCTCGGAAAGGTGGGTGCAAAACAACAAGTTACATTGTTACCAGACAACGAAATTAAAAGTTAATACAATTACTTGTTGCCTGGGGCTTATTGGCCTCCTTCTCAATGCCAGTCAGTTGGGTAGGACTGGGTCACTAGGAGTTTTTCAGGCTATTGTTAGGTGCACAGCTCATTATACATTAATAATTTGTACTTAGAGTTAGATAAACATTTGATTATGAAACATCTGTTTTCACCATTACTAAGAAATGAGAAGAAGTCTAATTCACTAAGTTGTAGTTACTTGACAATGTAATGTTATATAATTGTAACATTAATAATGTTATCTGTATTCTATTCTTCTGTTGTGACCTGTACTTAACCCAGTGGGTACTCTATATGTGTACAATAAAGCAAAAAAAGGTCTTCAGTTATTCATTATAGGGCAATAAAGCAAATGTCTTTATTCATTCATTATAGGGTGCACAAAAGTAAATAATGCATCCAGTATTAGCCCTGACAGCTGACAAGTCCCTCTCCTTCCACAGGCCCTGAAGGACATCCCCCGACAGTCATACTACCTGGCCACTAAAGTGTGCAGGTACGAGGCAGATGTGCACAAGATGTTTGACTTCAGTGCTGAGAGGACTCTGAAGAGTGTGGACGAGAGTCTTGCTAGGCTGGGACTGTCGTATGTGGACATCATCCAGGTACGGTACAGAGTTGTATATCATTTACATATCATATTTGTAGTCAAGCCTCAGCATCTGAGTGCAAACACGTCTAACCCTCAGTTTACGGGGAACAACAGACAATAAACCAGAGAGAGAGTCACTGTGTAACTTCTGACACATAGAATCCATTCATATTGATAGGTAGTAGTTAACCTGTTGTCATCTATTGTGGTTTGGGCAGGTTCCTGATGGGCCATCTACTAGTACACTTTAGGGAGCCCGCCCTGATTACGATAGACTGGACACCAGCTTAAGAGGCAGTCGGTCACAATAGATAGCCTGGTTGATACCAAACCTGATTTAGCTGCTGAGTCTCAATTGCGGAGAGGACAAAAGAGACTCGGTTGCTAAATCAGGTTTGATAATAACAATGGAAGTCCTTTAACTTCCCCTCAGGTCCATGACATGGAGTTTGCTCCCAGCCTGGACGTTGTGGTGAACGAGACCCTCCCCGCCCTGCAGAAGGTGAAGGAGTCCGGCAAGGCCAAGTTCATCGGCATCACGGGTTACCCCCTGGGCAACTTCAGGTGGGTTGTGAAGCTCTTGCATAATTGTATAGGTGCTAAGTACATCATGGGTTCATAAAGGATAGACCTCCAGATAATGGGATCCACAAGAAAACTGTTGCTCAAGTAGTGTTTTTTAAGAATCTATCTAGTTGGTTGAGTAATAGTTTTCGTGTGAATATAATTACATTTATGTATGATATTGTGTGTGTAGTAGAAATAGTGTCCAAATGGGATAAAGCAACCAAATCAAATCCATTTTAAATGACTCGGAGGGTTCAGAGGGGTTTGTCTGCCCCCTTTGAGTTCTACAAGTATTTATACAGAGGTTATCAACAAAGGACAATAGTTTATTTATTTATTTATTTGACAATAGTTGATCCCTTGCTTCCAATAGAAGAAGCTACATGTAGTTTGCAACTTAACTGCCGACCTGTTTTCTTTTCCTTGCGTGTAGAAAAGTAATTGAGCGGAGTCCAGTGAAGATTGACACCGTCCTGAGTTACTGTCACGGCTCCCTGAATGACAACTCTCTGCAGGATGAGCTGCAGTACTTCCATGTAAGCTCATTAGGTATTGTGGGTAATAGAAGCTGTAGAATTTCTTTCATACCTTAAGTTAACTGTTCTATACTGTTCCACAGTATAAACTTGTCAACTGTAATTCAAAGCCAATTCTATTTTTTGGTCCGATGATTGGATTAAAAATGACCCTGAGGCTTTTTTTCACTTACTTATAAAAAGGGGTGTGGAAATTCATGTTTATGACCTTATACACCAGCAAGCCGATTTGAAAATTTCATGAAGACACAAAGGCTCTAACAAACAATCACCAGGTCCTGTTTGTCTACATAGGAGAGAGGAATAGGTGTTATCAATGCCTCCCCCATCTCCATGGGTCTTCTGTCACACCGGGGACCTCCAGCCTGGCACCCAGCCACTCAGGACATCAAGGAAGCCTGCAGGCAGGCTGCAGAGTACTGCAAGGTTAGCCTGGTATCCAGACCTATTCTAGCTTCCTGAAGTCTCCATTACCCTCTTCACAAATACATGTAGAAGATTTGGCAGCTGAAATAGGTCTAGTTACGAGTTACTATTAGGTACTATTAGAGTTAATCATCAGACTTAAAAAAGAATACTACTGAATTGTTTAAAGTACCGGTACTAAGTATCTGATAGATTTTGATAAGGAGCCATGAGAAAAAGATTGTGAAGTTGTAGATTTTGATTTGATGAGCTCATCAGCTGTTTTCAATTTTGGGGGGACTTTCTTGTACAATGAAGAGTGTACCAATGTTAGCAGAGCCAAATTTGTTGCTGTCTTGTTTAAAAGCTTGGTTTAAATTCTAATTCAGTTTGAATTTTGATCCCCTTTTACTTTTAGAGTAAAGGTGCTGACATTTCCAGACTTGCAATGCACTTCACCTTGAATCAGCAAGGAGTCCCCACTACACTGGTCAGTACTGCCAGGTGAGTAGGTATAAATCATCATGAAGCCTAAGTAGCTATACCCGGGTTTTGGATTTTAGTGGTCAACCTCAACCTGCTAAGGTAGCCATTTGACACAAAATTTGTATTGTTTTTGGGTTAAGCAGCAGGGAGAAGGTTAATACAAGGAGCTTATGTGAATGTCTCCCTGATTCTGCATCTATGCAGTGACCAGTATTATATACTACTCAATGTAACAACTCTTCATGACTTGATACCATGGCATACTTGTCTGGCAGTGTCTATACCACAGTAGTTTATTTCTG
>NW_017803865.1:1664310-1664740 GCF_001625305.1 Branchiostoma belcheri | reverse complement strand
TTTTCATTCATTTGCTGAAGATTGCAATGTGCAATTTGCATACTGTAACATGGAAATCTCAGGAGATATAGTAGATAGTCAAACTTTACAAAAGTTATTCCAACCTTCACTGAAAATAAGAATTGCATAATTTTATGTAATAAGTATGCTAATGTTCATAGGTGGCAAGGGTAAAATTTTAAAATAGAATTTTGAAAATATTACTACAAATCAATTCTTTGATACTACTAGTTAGTAGTTATTCTTCTTGTTAATTATTTTTCTGGCAGTGTTCTTGTGCAATGTTTTGTATTCAAAACTTTGAAACATAACTTTTGTGCAACCCTAGAAATTCGTCCTGCATAAGCAAACAAAAACATACTTTTCAAAACAGATTTTCTGTCACTCTCCATACTATATGTGAATGTAGTTAGTATATACATGTGGCTGT
>NW_017803865.1:1659647-1664290 GCF_001625305.1 Branchiostoma belcheri | reverse complement strand
CCTTCCACAGGCCCTGAAGGACATCCCCGACAGTCATACTACCTGGCCACTAAAGTGTGCAGGTACGAGGCAGATGTGCACAAGATGTTTGACTTCAGTGCTGAGAGGACTCTGAAGAGTGTGGACGAGAGTCTTGCTAGGCTGGGACTGTCGTATGTGGACATCATCCAGGTACGGTACAGAGTTGTATATCATTTACATATCAAATTTGTAGTCAAGCCTCAGCATCTGAGTGCAAACACGTCTAACCCTCAGTTTACGGGGAACAACAGACAATAAACCAGAGAGAGAGAGTCACTGTGTAACTTCTGACACATAGAATCCATTCATATTGATAGGTAGTAGTTAACCTGTTGTCGTCTATTGTGGTTTGGGCAGGTTCCTGATGGGCCATGTACTAGTACTATAGGCCTTAAGGGAGCCCGTGCTAATCACGATAGACTGGACACCAACTTGAGAGGCAGCCGGTCACAATAGATAGCCTGGTTGATACCAAACCTGATTTAGCTGCTGAGTCTCAATTGCCGAGAGGACAAAAGAGACTTGGTTGCTAAATCAGGTTTGATAATAACAATGGAAGTCCTTTAACTTCCCCTCAGGTCCATGACATGGAGTTTGCTCCCAGCCTGGACGTTGTGGTGAACGAGACCCTCCCCGCCCTGCAGAAGGTGAAGGAGTCTGGCAAGGCCAAGTTCATCGGCATCACGGGTTACCCCCTGGGCAACTTCAGGTGGGTTGTGAAGCTCTTGCATAATTGTATACTATTAGGTGCTAAGTACAATATGGGTTCATAAAGGATAGACCTCCAGATAATGGGATCCACAAGAAAACTGTTACTCAAGTAGTGTTTTTTAAGAATCTATCTAGTTGGTTGAGTAATAGTTTTCGTGTGAATATAATTACATTTAAGTATGATATTGTGTGTGTAGTAGAAATAGTGTCCAAATGGGATAAAGCAACCAAATCAAATCCATTTTAAATGACTCAGAGGGTTCAGAGGGGTTTGTCTGCCCCCTTTGAGTTCTATAAGGATTTATACAGAGGTTATCAACAAAGGACAATAGTTTATTTATTTGATTATTTGACAATAGTTGATCCCTTGCTTCCAATAGAAGCTACATGTAGTTTGCAACTTTACTGCCGACCTGTTTTCTTTTCCTTGCGTGTAGAAAAGTAATTGAGCGGAGTCCAGTGAAGATTGACACCGTCCTGAGTTACTGTCACGGCTCCCTGAATGACAACTCTCTGCAGGATGAGCTGCCGTACTTCCATGTAAGCTCATTAGGTATTGTGGGTAATAGAGGCTGTAGAATTTCTTTCATACCTTAAGTAAACTGTTCTATACTGTTCCACAATATAAACTTATCAACTGTAATTCAAAGCCAATTCTATTTTTTGGTCCGATGATTGGATCAAAAATGACCCTGAGGCTTTTTTTCGCTTATAAAAAAGGGCCTGGAAATTCATGTTTATGACTTTACACCAGCAAGCCAATTTGAAAATTTCATGAAGACACAAAGGCTCTAACAAACAATCACCAGGTCCTGTTTGTCTACACAGGAGAGAGGAATAGGTGTTATCAATGCCTCCCCCATCTCCATGGGTCTTCTGTCACACCGGGGACCTCCAGCCTGGCACCCAGCCACTCAGGACATCAAGGAAGCCTGCAGGCAGGCTGCAGAGTACTGCAAGGTTAGCCTGGTATCCAGACCTATTCTAGCTGCCTGAAGTCTCCATTACCCTCTTCACAAATACATGAGGGTCTGCATGGGGGGTCCTGGCAACGGTTAACGGTAAATTCAACAGGGCCGATAACGCTTAATGGTAAATTCAGGACGGTCGGCAACGCTTAACGGTAAATTGACAGGCTTTTTTTTTCGAGCTGCACTGGATTTGGTATCTCGCTTTGTGAGAAAAGGTGATCACTGACAAAATTACGTATACCTTACATGTAATGAAGAACGCATTAAAGGTATGTGTTCCCTATGTTTCCCACCTGCCCTGGTCCCCTAATGCGTCCACAAATAAAGGGGAGTTCGAGTCGACGTCGGCCAAGACTCTACCCAGCTTGACTTTTTTCCGTCCGCCCAGTTTTACCAATGGATATGGCGCTTGCAATCTAAGGGGGTCCGGGGGGTGCTCCCCGGGAAATTTAGGATCTTTAAGCCTTCGCAATTTCCCGCATTTTGAGAGGCAAATCATGGTGTTGAGAGTGTTTGTCTGTCCTTTGTCGGAGATTTTTGTTAATTTTGTCTGTCAAGGTTGACGAATTTGTTTAAAAAATTCTGTAACTCTCCGCAAACTTCCGGTAATTGACGGAAAACTGGTGCTGGCCAGAGCCGAAGGGGACCGAGCACAGAAGCGCGAGTCGAGCGCCAAAGGCGCGAGCAATGAAGGGGGGTCCGGGGGTATTCCTTCCCCGGGAAATTTTGTGTTTTTGAACCTTCAATGACGCATTTTCTTGCACTTTGAAAGGCAAAATTAGGCGTAACGAAGAATTATTCATTAACGTTTAACGCTGAATTTAGGATGACAAATAACGTTTTACGTTGAATTAAAACGACCAATAACGCTTCACGATGAATATACTGATAACGCTTAACGTTGAATTAGAGCAGGCCGGCAACGATTAACGGTGAATTAAAATAGCCCATAACGGTTAACGAAAAAGGGCATGCAGGCCCTCATACATGTAGAAGATTTGGCAGCTGAAATAGGTCTAGTTTATATACGAATTACTATTAGGTACCCATAGAGTTAATCATCAGACTTAAAAAAGAATACTACTGAATTGTTTAAAGTACCGGTACTAAGTATCTGATAGATTTTGATAAGGAGCCATGAGAAAAAGATTGAAGTTGTAGATTTTGATTTGATGAGCTCATCAGCTGTTATTTGTTTTCAAGTTTTTTGGGACTTTCTTGTACAATGAAGAGTGTACCAATGTTAGCAGAGCCAAATTTGTTGCTGCCTTGTTTAAAAGCTTGGTTTAAATCCTAATTCAGTTTGAATTTTGATCCCCTTTTACTTTTAGAGTAAAGGTGCTGACATTTCCAGACTTGCAATGCACTTCACCTTGAATCAGCAAGGAGTCCCCACTACACTGGTCAGTACTGCCAGGTGAGTAGGTATAAATCATCATGAAGCCTAAGTAGCTATACCCGGGTTTTGGATTTTAGTGGTCAACCTCAACCTGTAAAGGTAGCCATTTGACACAAAATTTGTATTGTTTTGGGGTTAAGCAGCAGGGAGAAGGTTAATACAAGGAGCTTATGTGAATGTCTCCCTGATTCTGCATCTATGCAGTGACCAGTATTATATACTACTCAATGTAACAACACTTCATGACTTGATACCATGGCATACTTGTCTGGCAGTGTCTATACCACAGTAGTTTATTTCTGCATCCATTTTTTCCTAGCCAAGCTAACCTAGACAGAAATGTGAGAACTGTGTATGAAGAAATGACTTCTGATGAAAAGGAGACACTGGAATACATCTGTGAGAGGTAGAATCTTGTTTTATGATGATTCTTTATCATTCTAACTTTTGATCAAAAGTTTATTGGAATTTCTCACTTGACGATATGACTTATCTCACTCAGTAAAATGAATGTATGATGTTAACATCTTGAATTGTTTCTAGGTACTTCAAACCTCTGAACAACAAGACATGGGAGGGAGTAGAGGTGGAGAACTACAACAAAATGAAACAGGGGTCTGGCACTGGAACACTGGGGTAGAAAACTGCACAGTTTGTTACCAAGTAGTTTTCCTTAGATGAAGGTAAAAGAAGGAAAAAAACAATTCAAAGCACACACTAGAAAAATTTATTGATGGACAAAGCTCTGTTCCCTTGTCATGGTCCACAGTACAAATGCTACAAGGACTACTGCTTCAGGTATTACACAGCAATCAGCTGGTATGTCAGAAGAACATACTGCGCCTGCATAAAACTACTAATATATTATGCATAGCACTTTGGCAGAATATATCATTGAAAGTCGTATTCTCGTATTTATGGATGGCATCCCATCTATAGGTTTTCAAATGTTGTGTCAGAAAAGATGTCATCTGCAACATGCAAAATTTTAATGCAACATTGACCAAACATCCAGCAAAAAGTGAGAAATCCTGGCTTTGTGCAGGCGCAGTACATTCTGATCTGCTGACGTGCTCAATCGGCTTACTAGTATTATGTTGTCATTGCAGTTGAATCTTAACATGAATATTTACACATACACAATGATAACTCTTACCTTCAATGAAGCAAAATTCACACATCTTTGTTACCTAATAAATCAATGTATAAAAAAACGAAATTCCTGTTTTTACCAGGATATCCACAGAAGATCATGATAGAATCAAAACTGTTTTCATTCATTTGCTGCTAAAGATTGCAATGTGCAATTTGCATACTGTAACATGGAAATCTCAGGAGATATAGTAGATAGTCAAACTTTACAAAAGTCATTCCAACCTTCACTGAAAATAAGAATTGCATAATTTTATGTAATAAGTATGCTAAGGTTCATAGGTGGCAAGGGTAAAATTTTAAAATAGAATTTTTGAAAATATTACTACAAATCAATTCTTTGATACTAGTAGTTAGTAGTTATTCCTCTTGTTAATTATTTTTGTGGC
>NW_017803865.1:1643320-1659627 GCF_001625305.1 Branchiostoma belcheri | reverse complement strand
GTGCAGGCGCAGTACATTCTGATCTGCTGACGTGCTCAATCGGCTTACTAGTATTATGTTGTCATTGCAGTTGAATCTTAACATGAATATTTACACATACACAATGATAACTCTTACCTTCAATGAAGCAAAATTCACACATCTTTGTTACCTAATAAATCAATGTATAAAAAACGAAATTCCTGTTTTTACCAGGATATCCACAGAAGATCATGATAGAATCAAAACTGTTTTCATTCATTTGCTGCTAAAAGATTGCAATGTGCAATTTGCATACTGTAACATGGAAATCTCGAGGAGATATAGTAGATAGTCAAACTTTACAAAAGTCATTCCAACCTTCACTGAAAATAAGAATTGCATAATTTTATGTAATAAGTATGCTAAGGTTCATAGGTGGCAAGGGTAAAATTTTAAAATAGAATTTTTGAAAATATTACTACAAATCAATTCTTTGATACTAGTAGTTAGTAGTTATTCTTCTTGTTAATTATTTTTGTGGCAGTGTTCTTGTGCAATGTTTTGTATTCAAAACTTTGAAACATAACTTTTGTGCAACCCTAGAAATTCGTCCTGCATAAGCAAACAAAAACATACTTTTCAAAACAGATTTTCTGTCACTCTCCATACTATATGTGAATGTAGTTAGTATATACATGTGGCTGTGCAATGGTTGGTTGGTTAACCCAAATATCTTTATGTGTATTAATTGTTTTTGATGTTCCCAACAAAAGATTTATTTCTATATGATTAAGGAAATTAAGTCACACATCTTGCTATTAATGACATGTAAAATTAGGGCACCTTTTGCAAGGATAAATTATGGCTTGTGGTGAAAAACATGTCTGCCAGCCTATTACAGGAATATGTTTAGTCTGCATTGTATCATTCAACCACCAGATAACTGGTAATGTTTTCTTCCTATAAAATGTCAGATTCCCATATAAAAGCATACAGGTAGTTGGCTACCATAATTCGTAGTTGTGATTTGTCTCTGTCTCTAGAGTCTAAATTCCCATTGGCTGATTCCTATGTAATTATTTGTGAGGGAAGCAGACAAGACTTTAGTAGAAAATGTATCAGGATCTGTAGTGTGACAGCATTCTGATTACAAATACCAAATACATTTATAAAAACTTACACTGAGGAAATCAAACTTTGCTACTGACCCCCACCCCACCCCTTGGTTAAAAATCCCAGTCTTACCTTTCACACATTGACAGAAACACATCATGTGTGGCTAGCAAGACTTGCCAGTAGTTTGACTAGAATAAATACATTTTGTTCCATGGCATTTTTGTTAGAAATCTTTTGCAAAGCTCAATTTAAGGCAGAGGGGACATTCGCTGTGGTCTACATAAACCCATATTCTGATCATATGCAGGATTTAAGTGTGATATCCAATGCAAGAAAATGTTGGGGTTTACATAACTTTTCTTGTGTTGGAAAATGTCTCAAAATAAATACTAACACAGATGAACTATCAACCATAAACCATGTGTAAACAAGCACCTCAGTTCAAAACAAAAATGGTTACTTAACTTTTGCATACCTTTAACAAAGAAACAAACACTTGTTTTATGCAACAATTAAGAGTTTCCTTGGAAAGTAGTTACAACAGGCAGTTAGTAAACAAACTTCACAGTGTCATACACTTCTAAAACTGTACCCACTGCAAATGTGAGTATTACATATTGGGTACGGACTGACTCGTGGGGAAGGTTAGGAAAAAACAGCAAAGTGAAGTCCAGATAAGACAAAAATATTTTGTGCCTTCACATCCATGGTAACACATAGAATACCACATTAATCAATCAATGAAAAATAAATGACAGCATTCAGATACTGTGAAGTTTTTGGAACATCTCACATCAAGCCCACAAACAACAAAGCCCAGGTGGGCTCTTCCCTGTCTGTATATTTACTATTTATAATATTATAGTTCCAATTGTGATAAGTTATGCTGACCATTAACAGAAGAGTGATTAATGCACTGATTATGCTGACAAATCAAACATTATAAAAGGGGCATTCGTATTTATCATCTATTACATATTGCATGTATACACTTAGATGTAGTGTAATAATTTAATCTGATAAAAGCCACAATGGTGTAAAGCACAATCATAAAGCAACACTTCAGCCTTCTGCAAGGTTATAAAAAGCTACTGTTGACTGGTGGTTATAGTAAGTGCCTCACTTCTCCAAGGCATACATGTGTGCAGTTCCCACCACTGTCTCCACTTCTACTTCCATGTCTAAACCAGCACTAGCTGACCTGGACTTTCTTAGGATGCAGCTTCCACCTGAAGGAAGCAAACAATCAAACAAGACAAATTAAGCACAATTGTTTCAATGCATTGTTATACAATTTACTGTTGCATTTAACCTACAAAAATAATCTTCAATACTGTACAGTTAGCCTTTATTACACAATCTCTTGCTGTCAGGGGGTGATTGGGTCTCCATCTGACCAATGGAGGGCCAGTTGCTTGCAGCATCATGTACAATGCCTTAGTCAGGCTTGAAGTTCATACTGATGTTCCTGACAGAATAAAATGAATTATATACTTGCAAACTTCTGAAAGTGCATATCTGAGAAATGAAACTATACCCTGCAAACCATGCAGAACCATGCATGCACCAAGTACTAGTATCACAGCTGCAGCATCTTATACTTCACAGAAAATGAATGCTAATTCCATCACTACATGTTTTGAAACACCTTGAAAAGTAGAAACGTGGTTTACCTGTGAGTAGTTGGGAGGAGGCTCGCCGGGGTTGAGGGTGACTCTGCCTGGTGGGGCGGCCACAGGGATGTCAGGGGAGGGCAGGCCAGCCATACACTCATCATAACTAGGGGAGCTGGGACAGAGATATACAAACACATTCAACAATGGAATAAAACACTTCAAACATAACTTGGGGGGGGAGGGCTGAAAGGGAGATACACAACATACATGTATCAACAAGAACTGTAACACTCATCATAACTAGGAGGGCTGGGACAGAGATATACAACACATTAACAAGAGATAAAACACTCTTCAAAACTAGGAGGGGGGTGAGAGGAAGATATACAACAAATCAACAAGAACTGTAACAATCATGATAACTAGGAGGGGCTGAGAGGGAGATTACAATACATGAACAGTGGATATAACATTCATCATTCCTTGTGTTGGAACAAAAGTTAAACAAGTGTACTTCTATCATTTCTCACCATCAGCGAAGGGTGTTGAGATGCCAGCCATGGGGTACAGGTGGATGGGGTAGGGTTGTCTGCTCAGAGGTACGGTTCCTATGACGATGGGCAGGTGCAAGATCAGGTTCATCCCACCTGGAATATCCAGGAACACCTGAAGGAAACAAAAAACAGCAATGAAAAAATCCTAATGACAGAATTTTATGTTCTTTCGATTGAGACAACCTCAGGTGTTCATAGGGAGTAATGCGAACCACTTACAAAATTACCATTGTTTCACTAACTTATCATACTCAACAAGCAACGTGTTCCCATATGAATAATCCAGACTTTGTAAATCAACAAATGTACAGCTTCTTATCACATTTTGCATGCCTTTTGATTGCGATTTGCACATGTGTAGATGGGAAGTTATTTGAGCTCTGTAATGTAGGCATAACTCACCATGAGAGAGTATTCCACAGTGATGATACTACAGCTGATGATAGAGGGTGTGAGGGCAGGCACTGGCAGTAGTCTGTTCTCCCACTGTACAGTGTCCCCCGCAGACAAGGCCTCGCCTTTCATGTGCGCCACGTTCTCTCGTACCGTTCGCGTCTTCCCGCCTGCCCTGTAACACTGAGTCTGGTACAGCGCTGCTTTGGGAATCATCCGTCGTGAAGAGTGGTTCTCAAACTCTGCCGATATTGCAATGGATTCTCCTGAACAAAAAAGCATGAAGTTGTAATAGCTGATAGATCACAAGGTATCTATTTCTAAGGTTTTTTATGAGACCAGGCTGTTTTGAAAACTTTACAGCAATAGTTTATCATTTTCTACTTTAAAGTCTAAGTCAGGAGTTTTGTTCATCTCCCAAGCAATTTATGTACCATTGCACAGGAGTACATTCATGAAATATAGCTCAAAAGCCTTGCATCAAAACTGCAAAAGACACAATTTTTGGTAGCAGCCTTGCCTAAGTAAAGTGCTTAGTGTGAGTTTTTGACAAAAAACAACTGTTACAGTAAGTTAACTTGAGAGATAGGATAATCTAACCTGGGCAGTACCCTCGCCTGTCTGTTCTTGCACTCAGACTGACAGGTCCAGATGTGCACAGCCAGCAACACAAGGTCTTCTCCCTGCTTCCACCTGTCGGAGTCTGGGAACAAGAAGTACATGTATCAATGAGAATTTGAATAATCAATGCTGTCAATTTTGTACAACTTTTAGTTTAATGTTTTCATTAGTCTTACTCTAATTATTTTTCAGAAACTGAACGTACCAGGTGGTATGTGTCATTGATATCGATGTGGTCGATGATTGTGAAGTCGCGTTTCACTTTGGACGGTAGCGTCCAGGGTCGGTCGATCTCCGCCTTCAGCCAGTACCGGACGCTCCCGTGTTTACCCTCAAAGGATGTTGGGAGTCGCCTGTGACAAAAACAACAACATTCTGGGATCATCAAAACATATGTTTATGAATACAAATCCAGTATTCGAATTTTCAAAAGCAGCACAAACACAGCACATGCAGAAATGTTCGAATTATTGTACGGAACTTTTGGAAGCCTGTGTGATAACCTTGAAAACATATCACACAGGCTGGAACACCTACTGACTTTATAAATTATATCAAATGTTATCATGGCCCAGCTATAGAGGACCTTTATTGTGCAATTTTGCCACACTGGGCTAAGTAGAGGTGCACAAAGTGGTTAAAAATGAGGTTATGTAAGACTCACTCATCTGGGAGCTGGAAACTGAAGGAGAACTGGTGTCTTCCTGCAGTCAGCAGTGGCTGGTCGTCCTCTGCCTCGGATTCAGAGTCTGAAGCAGAATAAAACTGTATTTGCAAATGTACCACTAGTGGAAGTGTGTTTTCACAACCTGCCATCTATTAGTACATGTAGTCAAATGTACTTATTTTCTGATAAGTGTAACATTTTGACATCAGTTCAGTCCATCCTTGTTAGGAGGTGACAGCCAGTCTCGACAAACATCTCCATGGAAGTTAAAAATCAAATTTAAAGCTCCTTGGTCTCTCCTAACAGGTCACGGTCATTCAGTCCATTTAGAGTCCAAAACAAATAAAATCTACTTTAGAGTGACCAGAAATCTAGGATATGCCGGAACATCTCTGTAAGTATCTTTAGGCAGATTATACAATATCTGAAACATACTTTTATAATTTAGGTATTGGAGGGACACAATGACTATACAAGCGATATTTTTTTTACATCATATATATGCAAATTATCGGAAATTATACATATGTGAAATTATTGGTAGGCAAATCGGCCAACCGTCATTCACTTTTTGCCTGGCGATCGCTCCTATATACTGTTGCACATTGTACTCTGGTTTCTTTCACACTAACGCCGGGATGTCAGGTACGATTGAAATGTGATATGTTATCATGATCAGTCTGTTGTTGGCAAACGTCCAGGGCTGAATTCTGATAAAACACTGACGCTATTCAAACCTACATGATGCAATCGAATTCTTAGCAACGTGACGCTAACGTTAAATCGATCGACACGGCGTTTAGTTTGCATATGTATTGGTTAAAAAGTTTGTAATGTTACAATTGGTCTGATAAATTTTTGACCATTTCATAATATATTTTATGAACATATGGAGAAATTAGCCAAGGCGACTGGACCAATACAAATCTCAAAGTACGATAACGATACGCAATCTTCCAGTCGAAATGTTTGGTGAAAACCCCGTAAGACCTATCGACGAGAAAAGAAAGCTTTATTCAGCGCTTGGCCGGAGTTTGTGGGTTGACGTTATAACGTCATTGTTGTGGAGAACAATATACAGTAATTGAATTGAACTGAAGTCACCTGTTCCGTTTCCCAGCAGCGTTTCTTCCATGTGGAAGTACTCCAGTTCGTCGGTGAAGTGTTGTGTGTAGGAGCCCGTCTCCGTGCCCATGCCGCGGGACTCCGTCCAGTGTACCTTAGCGAGCCCGCGGATGTCCACCTTCAGCGAGCGGAGTCGCATCTCTCCCCGCAGTTCCAAAACAACATGGCCGCTCACAACTTCGGTCGGTTCGTACACAGCTTTATCGCCGTCCAGGGCGATCTCGAAGAGCTTCAGCCGCCCCATCGCAGCTTCTTTGCAACATTACTACCACCAGAAGACGCAAAGTAAGCCCCCAAATCACGGGCCGACCCTGGATCTGCGGTAAATCGTCTGTGTTCTTCCTCTACACTTCCATCGCTTCTTGTTTTGTACAAACTCGCTTCCGCAATCCGCGATGCAACCGGAAGTGACGTCATGGAAAAGCGCCGCCTGATGACTCACTGAGGTTCGCCGTAAGGTCACATATCCGATTTGACGAACAGTCGGATCAAGGAGGCTTATCAAATCTGGGTGGAATCAAGCAAGGAGAGGAATGAATCCCATAGTTGGGAGTGAGGTCCGACGATGAACAATGGTCGGGGTGCCAACTATGGCCTTGGATGGTGTGTAACAGATGTTATATGCTTAGGTCACGTTTCTAAACCGGGGTCCGGCTGGGCTGTTTCGATTAACGAAAAGTCAACAATTTATATCAATATGATACTCAAATTGTTCCTGTTATTAATTCTTTCAACTTTTTGTGCTTTTTTGTCTTTTATATCACACTTTCCCTTTCATAAGACTGCCCGGCCGGGCCCCGGCTTGGAAATGTGACCGGTCTAAGAGGCCAAGCCAGGTTCGATTTATACTTGGTGTGACTTTGCCGAACTGCGGGTAGATCGTACACCAGAACTAAACATCTGATGCAATGAGCAGTTACAAAGTTAAACCAGTTGAGACATGACCAGACAAAGACCGTCGGAACCGGGACAGGGGCTAAAACGAATGTCGACACTTCTCCGCACGGTCAAACGCGAAGGGTCACAATACAACGAATATAGACCATTGAGGGCTTAATAAAGGTCAACTGACAAAAAGAACAGGGTTGTCTTTGTGTACATGACTGAATGAGAAATGTTATAGCAAAATAGGGGAACCCGGGCCCATTAAATCCATGACATGCTTTGTCAGGGAGATCCACGATGTAACCCCTCAGTAGCTATTGTACCTTCAGTGTGATGTTTTACCCCAAATCTGACCAAAAACAACACAAAGTCAAACATGTACGCACTTGACAAGTACGTAATTCGCTCAATACGCGTACACGTTTTTAAATTGTACGTTCTGATTTATTTCAGTGCGGCTAGTAAGGCGTTGTTGGACCAAAGAGGACTACTCAGGTAGTCATCAATGACTGCGCCCTTATTGATAACTGAGGTTGATTTAATGGCCAGAAAAGGCCACTCCCTGTATTTATCTAACATTACGGCGTGCAGCGTTTAACTTTGAGCCAGGTCCATTTTCTTCGCTTTTCTTCGCTGGCTGCATGCCCTTTTGATGACTGTGTTACAGTGACAGATATGTATTTAAGATAGGTATTACAGCTCAGTAAACTGAGGATCGTTACTTATTATAAGTATTGTTACCTTTCAACCTTGCCAAACAACTTGGCTTGGGACGGAATAGTTTAAGTAGCAATTTTCGGGACACCAAAATCACGGCATATTTTCTTTTTAGCAAAGAGAGTGCTTTTGTTCTATCGAGGAATGACAGCTACAATTGGATATTAAATCTCTATTCGTGGGAACATTTTGTTGGACAATTGAGTCATGTCTAACTTCACAACAGACGCATCAAATCATTTGTATCTTAATTAAGTAAATAAATTGTATCTTTCCACGATTGCGGTAGGGTGTTTTTGCAACTCACTTCGCACGGTTGTCGGATATGCGGTCAAATGAACTTGTATACCTAGCTAGACTATAGAGGCTAATTGACGAAAATAATTGATGCAACATTATGCGCAATTTGCTCGGTTCAGGCACACCTTGAATCACGTCATCCGTTGACCCAGTAGGTAACGCCTAAATTCTGTGCTCTACGTATACGTTGTCACTTCAGTCGAGTTTGCCCCGCAAGGAGGCACATTCACTTTGGATTTGTCTCCGTTTCCCCTGGAAGAAGTTGAACTCAGAAACCGAGAAATTGAAGATCGCGCTTCGTCGGAAGGAATTCGACCTCAGATTTTGCCCTCGTCTGGAGGAAAGATGGCGCGAGATAGGAAACATCTTTCTTTACTTCTTTCTATCTTTTTAACCGTCCATTTCAAAACCGGTAAGTGGTCGTCAAATTAGTAGTTTCTTGCTGTTTTTAAGCATCACGCAGACAACAAATCCCAAGGGATTTTAGTTCAGAGGCCTTTGTCCCATTTGCCTGGCCTCTGTGAGACTTGGAAGCTGGCCAGCGATCAACAATCCTGTGAGGTTGAACTCACTGATCTAGGTGTGTTTATGTCCCAAAATTTGGTCATTCTGCTTGCTTTGGTTTAGACCAAGATCGTTACGATCTCGTCTCTGACTGCACGGTTTTAGCATGGCAATATTCAATTTTCGACGGAATATTTCAAATTTTCACAATGTTGTATATACTTTTGAGCATACGGCACAGAAACACAGAGTGTAGAAATTTCAGCCATTCTAGACTTTGATTTCGTTTGTATGGTTTCCCGACATTTGCCGTTACCACCGTGAGAAAGGTGAACAGACCTGTGAGTGACCTTGAAGGAAGTCATTGTTACACGTACGTACAGCGGATCTGTGTTACTAACGCACAAGGCTGCGGCCGTTGACATTCACCCACTTATGTCCGTTAACGAACTGAAAGAAATTATCAATTGGCGCCATTTATTTCGGCAGGAATATCGTTCATTGGCAAGGACGTAGAGGTCATGCTACAACCGTTACGTTACTTAGATTTATGGAGTCTGTCCGAAGCTCTATCTCGTTGCATTTGTGCAGAATATATCTGACAGCTCCTCCTAGGCTCACTAACTTAGACTCCTTGCCCCTAGATGGAGACAGCTAACCGACCGTTCACCGCCCAAAATTAGATTGCATGACCTATGAATTTATAACTTGAATATAGTAGAAGAGATTGTTTTTAACAACGAAATAAACACAACTCCCACAATAATTTCTTTGTTGATGAGGTTCGTTTGAAAAATAAGATTTTAGTCGATCGGTCGTCCAACGTCGCCGGGAAGGGTGTATAATAATGAAGTGGGAAGAGTGAGTCAGTACATGTGAACGCTGAGTACTCAGTAGTATGTTAAACTACCCATAATTACGCCCAAATCAGAGAACCACGTTTACGGAATAACAGGTCAAGCGTAATGATCCATGTCGTTGTTGAATATAAATGGTAGCCGAATTACACACATTGTAAGGAGCGAGTTAAATAAGAAAGGCAACGACAAGGCAGCGATCGGCTACAAATAGAGAATTTGCACGACAGAGAATTTGAGTTTTGTGTTTAAGTTTAGACCAAGAGCTAGACAAAGTGACATCTGCTCGTGACTCTAATCATTGTGTGGTGATTTGAATATGATTAATCAAATCGCCCAGTAAGAACAAATAGCTAAATCTTCATGTAGGACATTCTGCATAGTAGTTCTTGAAATGCATATGAGTCATTTTGTTGCCTCAGTTTTTGTCACAAATGGCAAATTCTTATGACTTAAAACGGGAACTGTATGAAAAAAACGGCAGTTATCTAAAAACATTATGTAGTGAGGAAACTGCCGACATTGAAACGCCTGAGGTGATGGAGGATGGCTATATGTATCAGTTATTGGATGGCAGCCAGGATATCGTTTACTCATTGACTGTTTTCTCTGTTAACAAGACTAGTGCTGAATTCTAATAGTATATTCGATTGAAAAGATTCTAATCTCAAAATGTAGGTAACGTTACTGTACCCAAAGGGCTACATTGTATCCATTTTGCCAATGTCAGGTACCGTACAATTTTTATTTTCAATATATAGCCTTTCAAATGGATGAGATACATATACGTCCATATGTGTCGAGACATTAAGTACTAATTTGAGACGATTTTGATACTATTATACATAGTACTAAGATTTTTGTTGTTGTTATGCCAACAATGTTCTTAAACATCAATGAGTTGACCACAGGTGAGGTAGTGCAGGTAGAATGTACACGCACATTTGTCACACCCTCCCATGAATTTGCCTGAACACCAACGTCACAGCAATGCAAATAGTTCACATACATAGACTTCGATGAGCTGTAAAAAGAGCGCGAGTCTGTGTTGGGTTTGCGCAATGGTAATTTGCTAGCCTTCATGGTCAATGAAGTGTGCTCAAAAGCCTAAACTGGATGTAACAAATATAAGAATATTAGAATAATAGAATAAACTAATAAAAATCTTGGGAATTCAAGTGTTGGTATCTTATATGCTGATATGAAGGATCATCGTATTCCCAAATTATTTGAAATATTGTTTTCTGTAGCTAGCCTTTTCTGATTTTTCATATTTACTGCGACTCTTCGGATAAGTAAAATCGATAACGATATTAAATGAAGAGCTAGCGAGTACTGTATAATATATTGCGATGATGTCATGACTATGTAAGGCATTGCGACTGCTTGTATTAATACCATTTATTTATAATATTAACTTTTCATCACTACTTTTTGTTTACAGTTGTTTCCCAGACAACGCCGTCTACAACAGGTGATTATTTTAGTAATTGCATCCTTACCTACCTACAACTTTAGCCTAACCATCCTAAGGCCGAAATGCAGTAGATGAAATATAAGTTCAACTATGAGGACAAAATTGTTATTCTACAACAAAACCGTCGAAATTACGTTTGAACGGTGTGAATTTTAATAAATTATAAGGGTTCGATTTATGAAAGTAGACATTTCAGACTTACGTTTTCAAAAAGATGACCACTTCTTTGTTCACAAATGATGATTAGACGTACATTAATTATTTTCATAATAAAACGTTTTAGAAATAACGATAACTACTTTGTTTCGTGTTCCAGATCAATGCGAGCAGCAGGTAGACATTGTGTTCCTGATTGACAGCTCGGAAAGCGTGAGGTCTGGCGGTTTCGAGACCTCCAAGGAGTTCGTCATTTCCGTCGCCGAGAACTTTGACTTTGCTCAAGACGCCACCAGGATCGGAGTGGTCACTTTCAGCAACAGCGGCCTGCAGGTGACCGAGGTTCGCCTCAACGAGTTCGACAACAGGGACGACTTCGTGGCGGCCGTGCGCGCCATCGACTACGACAGAGGCGGGACGTACACGGGCGAGGCCCTGGACTACGTCCGCACCAACTCCTTCATCCAATCCAACGGCGCAAGAGACGACGTTCTCCCGATTCTGGTCGTCCTGACGGACGATGACCCCGCCGATGACGTCGCGGCCCCGGCACAACGACTGAGGCAGCAAGGCGTGACGGTGTTCGCAGTTGGCGTTGGGCACGTTTTGGACATCACCGACCAGACGCTGCTGGACATTGCTGGCGATCAGGACAGAGTATTGAGGGTAGAGGATTTCCGAGATCTCGCGGATGCCATTCACGCACAGAGGCTTGGGCAGTCCATCTGCGACAGTAAGTTGGATTTCTGGGTAGAGTCCATATGTTCTCCATCGGAAGTTAGTCTGATGACCATTCTCTTTGGTCGACTTGGACTGTTTTGGTTCCGGATTGTTGTCACAGGGCCTTCGCTCTGGCAGTCGATCTTTCGGGCTTTTCGAATTACTGCCTTTCCGTTGAAGAGCCTAGCGTGCGCCGGGCAGGTGGGCACACTCTTAGTGTCTTAGAGATCGGAGAGCCACCAGGCTGACAAGTCGACTGTATGCTTTTATATCGAGTATTCAGCATATTATTACATTTCAATGATTTCACTAAGTCAAATTCCCTTTGTTGTCCCATTACTCCAGGTAGCAACTTGTGCGACCCGTCCCCGTGCCATGCCATGGCCACGTGCACCGTCCTTGGCCGGACGTTTCAGTGCGCCTGCGTCCTCGGGTTCGTGGGAGACGGCCTGGCCTGTCAAGGTGCGTCGAACGTAGCCGTGATCGATTATTTCCTCAACCGGGATCGATTATTTCATCCCTTGCGAGACATAAGGCAATGAATTTTTCTTTCTAGCTATCTGGGTCTATCTTTACTTATCGCCAGGATAGCCCCATGATTGCCAGGTCATCCGTGACATGTCTTCTCCAAGTGGTTCTGTTTCTACATCTTTTTTCTTTTAACTGACAGGTCTCCAATTTAAGACTGGTTTAGGTATTCTTGAGGCGTCCATCCCGAGTACATGGCCAAGCCATTTCAGTCTTCTGTTGGTGATTTGATATTTGTGATATAACCACAGTTTTTTTGCAAGGCAGGCGTCTTTTGTCATTCTAGTTGTCACATGTCCCACCTTGGTGGCCCCGGAAAACGGCAGTCTTGATCCAAGCGGTGCCAACACGTACCAGGACGTGGTGCAGTTCGCCTGTAACCAGGGGTTCCGACTCGTTGGCGACACGGCTGCTACCTGCCAAGCCACCGGCACATGGAGTCACCCTGTTCCGAGATGTGAAGGTACCGTTGAGATATGATACACATTGTGTTGATAGTTCTTCGTGTTTTAAACGATGCCTTAATTGAGATGGGTAAAATGAGTAACAAATGGTTACTTACTGAGAAGACGGACTTTGCTCATCCTATCCCTAGACACTCCGATGGTACTTCCCTATCCAATAATTTTTTTTCATCCTTTTAAATTCGAACGTGTCTTACCAATCTACAATCATATCATTCTAGCGTTGCCATGTCCGACTCTGACGGCCCCAGTAAATGGAGCTCTGAGTCCTGCCGGAGCGAACTCCTACCAGGACGTGGTGACGTTCACCTGTGACCAAGGATATGAACTAGACGGAGCCTCGAGGACAACGTGCCAGGCGAACCAAGCATGGAGCGAACCTGTTCCAAACTGCCAAGGTACTTTGATCTAGCACTAATATTGTAAAGCAATGTTGTATCAAATTTTACTGTCTATTTCTCGTGACATATTGTATAAGATTGCAAGGACGCGTCATTTCGAAAGAAAAACATCAACAGTACATGTTGGTGGTTCTGTAAGACACCTATCGTCCATTTCAAAAAGTAGATATTGTTTAAATTATTGCGGACTAAATTTATGCCATCGCTTTAGCTCTAGAATGTCCGACTCTGACGGCTCCAGTAAATGGAGCTCTGAGTCCTGCCGGAGCGAACTCCTACCAGGACGTGGTGACGTTCACCTGTGATCAGGGATACGGACTGAACGGAGCCGCCAGTGTGACGTGTCAGGCAGACCAAACATGGAGTGCACCTGTTCCAACATGCAGACGTACGTACCTATTTCATATTTCATGCAGAGTTTATGCCTTTAATTGAATGCAGTGCATGTCAAATTGTTGTTTTGCTACTTTAGCAGCATGAGGTAATAAACTTGCTACTTGTAACTTGTTACAATTCAAGTCAAAGTTTATTGCACAACGATTGTCACGGGTACAATGTATGGCAAATAATAAGATTACTAGTTGGTATGTGTCTAACATAATGCTATATATATGGTCAACGGACATTGTATCTGACAGAGTATTATAAAAAAAACTACTGGCTAGAGAATATTTCGACTCTACATGTACATTCTACATTACGCTAAACTATACACATGAAGGGTACAGTGAGCAGTTGTACCTAATTATACTAAACATGGTCTATGACTACTAAACAGAGTGTATACTAAGTTACTTGCCAGGAATGTCAAAGTTCTACATATAAATGCTACACTATATACATGAAGTTGATGAAAAATTCAGTGACTCTACTTATACAGCTATTCTAAGATGTCTTTTTTGCATGGTATTATAAATGTGTTGACCTATATATACAGAAAATGTGTCTGGACATGACATAAGTACATGGAACGTATCTCTAGATGTGTTGGGTAATGTTTTAGTAGTCTTACATCGGATCATCTGCATTAATTTGCGTCTCTCTTCGTCGTATGTGGGGCATGTCATCAGAAAATGATATTCGTCTATGATCTTCAACTCCATCTTTGCACGTAGGACATAATCTCTGACTGGCTGGTATATTGTTGTGTCTGCCTTTTTCAATCTCTAGGCAGTGTGCTCCGATTCTTAAGTTTGTGGTATTAACTATAAAGAATTTGTTTTGAACAGATAGGAGATAGTTCTCGATGTGAAAGCTATTTTTTTATTTTTGAATATGTTTCAAGTTTTTTAAAGCTATTTATCTTTTGCCTCCAGCCAGACAGAAATCCGTCTTTCAGGCGCTCTTTGAAAATGAATCCGAAATATTTGGCATCTGTAGTGGGATTCAACCAAATATTTTGGAAACCATGTCTACAGAGTGTGTCTCGTAAATGGACTACCCAGTCCTGCTCTTGTCTAACGGCTTCGTGATATGCTTTCTTAACTATTCTGTCATCAGGGAGGTTGTTTAGTCTTATCCAATATTTGATCAGTTGCGTCTGGATATCTATGTACGGTGGAAATACACCTAATTCGCCCATTACAGCAGCGTTAACTGAACTTTTAGGGACGCGGAGAAGTATCTTACAGAAGTTTAGCAGAACGTATTCTAAGTCGGAAATCTCGTAAGAAATAGTAGGCTGGGCTACTGTTATGTTTTGGAATGGTATATAATATCTAACTTGTCATTGTACGTAGTTACTAAGTCGGATAAGAATATGGCGGTTAGATGATGACCTAGATGAATCGGATTGTTTCCCTACATACGTTGTACTCTGGGAATCCTTTTTAGAATGTTTATTGTCTTTCAGCGTTACTATGTCCAACGCTGACGGCCCCAGTAAATGGAGCTCTGAGTCCTACCGGAGCGAACTCCTACCAGGACGTGGTGACGTTCACCTGTGACCAGGGTTACAGACTAGACGGTGCCTCCAGTACCACGTGCCAGGCGGACCAAACATGGAGACAACCTGTTCCAACTTGCCAACGTAAGTGCATAGGTTTTCAAACAGGATTTTGCCTTTGAAACGATGCAAAAATCTCAATCAAATCTTTGATAAGCAATAGGTAACAAACTGGTAACATGTTTTATCTATTTGTTGAGATTTACCACATACTGTACACCCTCTTCACAATATATCATGGTTTCAGCATTGCCATGTCCGACTCTGACGGCCCCAGTAAATGGAGCTCTGAGTCCCGCCGGAGCGAACTCCTACCAGGACGTGGTGACGTTCACCTGTGACCAGGGATACGGACTGAACGGAGCTACAAGTGTGACGTGCCAGGCAGATCAAACATGGAGTGCACCTGTTCCAACCTGTCAACGTAGGTACCCAGGTTTTCAAACAAGGAGTTGTCTTTGAAAACAATGCATAAATTATCTCAGATAATTATTTAATAGATGATAATTAGGTAATATATTAGTAACATTATTTATCTTTTTTAAAAAATTGCCATATATTGTATTCTGGACAATCCTCCTTACAATATATCATGGTTTTAGAGTTGCCATGTCCGACTCTGACGGCAC
The DNA here is from genome assembly GCF_001625305.1 of Branchiostoma belcheri. NCBI lineage: Eukaryota > Metazoa > Chordata > Leptocardii > Amphioxiformes > Branchiostomatidae > Branchiostoma > Branchiostoma belcheri. The sequence goes on along the minus strand of NW_017803865.1, from coordinate 1,643,991 downwards.
CAGTAAATGGAGCTCTGAGTCCCGCCGGAGCGAACTCCTACCAGGACGTGGTGACGTTCACCTGTGACCAGGGATACGGACTGAACGGAGCCTCTAGTGTGACGTGTCAGGCGGACCAAACATGGACTGCTCCTATTCCAACTTGCCAACGTAAGAACCAAGGACAAGATTTTACCTTTGAAAACTATGCATAAATTATCTCAACTCTTTGATAAATGATAATGAGTAACATGCGTCAAGGAAGGTTAGACATCCAGGTAAAAAGATACGCCAAAAACAGTTACTTAAGCAACTGGATATGATTTTGTGTAATGAGTAACATGTTTTATCTATCTATCGAGAGGTTAACAACTGGTTACATAGTATTCCGTACTTCCTCTTAAGAATATTTTTGTTTATAGCTTTGCCATGTCCGACTCTGACGGCCCCAACAAATGGAGCTCTGAGTCCCGCCGGAGCGAACTCCTACCAGGACGTGGTGACGTTCACCTGTGACCAGGGATACGGACTGAACGGAGCCTCTAGTGTGACGTGCCAGGCAGATCAAACATGGAGTGCACCAATTCCAACATGCCAACGTATGATGGCTTTTAAATATCTATGAAATCTTTGTCTTTACGTTGACATGGAACATTGTATCAAATCACAAGTGCGTATCTTAAAAGATGTTT
>NW_017803865.1:1639719-1643300 GCF_001625305.1 Branchiostoma belcheri | reverse complement strand
TCAGGACTTACCAAATGTCGTATTTTGAACATTCTCCTTACAATGCATCTAAGTTGGTTTCAGCGTTGCCGTGTCCGACTTTGACGGCCCGAGTTTGTAACGTTTTTTAAAGTAGGTTTAATATTTGTATCTTTTTAGCCAGACAATGCCCTACACTGACGGCCCCAGCAAATGGAGCTCTGAGTCCTGCCGGAGCGAACTCCTACCAGGACGTGGTGACGTTCACTTGTGACCAGGGATACGGACTGAACGGAGCCTCTAGTGTGACGTGTCAGGCGGACCAAACATGGAGTGCGCCTGTTCCAACCTGCCAACGTAATATTTGAAACTCATATGTTAAACCAATATCTATCAAAGTTTACATTGTTCACTTCTACCGTATACTGCACGAGATGTACCGAAGAACAGACAAATAGCTGATGGCTGTGGGAGATCGTTTCTGCATTTCGGATATATAAAGAACATACCGTATGGAACAATTTTTTATTTTATTTATTTTATTCACATTTATTTTCCGAGGATGAGGCAAAAAGTTATAAAACTTATCTCAGCCCTCTCCTCACACATAAAAGGAAACAATAAAACAAAGTAATAATAATAATAAGAAATGACAAGGGTACATAGTAGGCTGGTGTACAAATCAAAATGAATCAACTAAATCAAACAAAACGTCCTGTCTGCAAAATAAAGTTGAAAACCACATCAAATATGTTACAGTTGTTGACAAACGACAATGAGGGGTTACCCCTGAGAATGGTTGAACATAAAGTGTTGTCGGTGACGTTGTTTGTGTCAAATGGCAGAATGTTAGTTAGAGATGATAACATGTCAATGCGTTCGTCAGTGTACAGTGGGCAGTGTAGGAAGTAGTGTACAGCTGTTTCGTTGAAGTGACCACATTTGCACGCAGGACTGGGCACACATTGATGTTGGAACAGGTGAAAGTTTAACTGACTGCGGTTGAGTCTGAGTCTGGTAAGGTGGATAGCTGGGTTTCTCGGACCGTGGGAAAAGTGAGGTTGATTGTGAGGGCTGTGATAAAACGTCTCCAACTCTTTTTTAAAGATGGCAATTGATGTTGATGCTCGTGTAGTTAATGGCAAGTTATTCCAGGAAACAATGGAAGTAGGCAGAAAAGATCTTTTGAATTTCTCAGTTCTAGCAGGAATTAAGACGTAATTCTGATCAGTACGGAGACTGTAGGGGGTGGAGTCACGGGTTTGTAGTGGTACCAATTCCTGTAAGTATTTTGGTGCTAATTCTTTGATAATTTTATAAAAGTTTACAAGTTTATGCTTTTGACGCCTACATGACATGGTTTCCCAGCCAACCTCAGACAAGATGCTATTACTATTTGTTCCTCTCATTGCGCCAGTACATATCCGAGCTGCATTGAGTTGAACAGATTCAATTAAGTCAGAGTCTTTACCAGTTAATCCGTCCCAAACAACGTCGGCATACTCCAGTAATGGCCTTATCATTACTTTGTATAAGGTTTCAAGAGTTTTTCGTGGAACAAAGGATACTATTCTTTTTAAAAGGTTAATCCGTTTCATCGCGGTAGCAGTTATAATTGAAACATGTAATGACCATGATAGATTAGGGGTAAGATGTAGGCCGAGGTGTTTGTGGGAAGGGACTTCCATTAACTGAACTCCTTTAAAATACAATGGTGGGTGGGCAATCTTTATACGTTTGGATGAAAATGTAATAAGTTCAGTTTTGAGTGGGTTAAAGGTCACCAGCCATTGGTCTGCCCAGTTTTCAACTATTTTGAGGTCATGATTTAGTCTATCAGCTGAAATAACAGGATCTCTAACAACTTCGGTCAGTGAAGTATCGTCGGCGAATAGACGGCCGTCTGTTACCAAGTCATCCACTAAATCGTTAATAAAAACGAGAAAAAGCAACGGGCCTAAGAGCGAGCCCTGTGGCACGCCCGCATCAACAGGCGCCCAATCAGAACAGGTGCCGTTAATCACGACACGCTGTTGTCGGTCGTTTAAGTAAGAAGAGATCCAAGCTAGAAGAGATCCGGTTATTCCTAGTTGCTCTAATTTGAAAATTAACCCCGCGTGCCAGACTTTATCAAACGCTTTGGATATATCTAGGAAGACAATTTTTTGTCAGGAGCTCATGATAACGAACGTGTTTGCATCTTTTTAGCCAGACAATGTCCAACTCTGACGGCCCCAACAAACGGTGCTCTGAGCCCTACTGGAGCGAACTCCTACCAGGACGTGGTGACGTTCACCTGTGACCAGGGATACGGACTGAACGGAGCCTCTAGTGTGACGTGCCAGGCAGATCAAACATGGAGTGCACCAATTCCAACATGCCAACGTATGATGGCTTTTAAATATCTATGAAATCTTTGTCTTTACGTTGACATGGAACATTGTATCAAATCACAAGTGCGTATCTTAAAAGATGTTTCAAAAATAAAATAGCCATATCCTGTATGTGTAGGAGATTGGAAAACTATGTAAAACATGCTGTATGAAATTCGTACTGAGTTACTAACATACGTTTTTCTATCTTTTTCAGCTAGACAATGCCAAACACTGACGGATCCAGTAAATGGAGCTCTGAATCCTACCGGAGCGAACTCCTACCAGGACGTGGTGACGTTCACCTGTGACCAAGGATATGGCCTGAACGGAGCCTCTAGAGTGACGTGTCAGGCGGACCAAACATGGAGTGCACCTGTTCCAACTTGCCAACGTATGTACCTCAGTTTTAAAAGAAGGTTTTGCCGTTAGAAACAACGAATAATTTATCTCACATAATTGTTACATTAACAAAGTAATAGGTAATTACTTGTAGTGTGTCGATGTTGTTTTCATTTATCTATTGAGATTTGACACATATTTTATTTTGGACGTCCTCCTTCCAATGTTTCTTGGTTTCAGCGTTGCCATGCCCGACTCTGACGGCTCCAGTAAATGGAGCTCTGAGTCCTGCCGGAGCGAACTCCTACCAGGACGTGGTGACGTTCACCTGTGACCAGGGATACGGACTGAACGGAGCTACGAGTGTGACGTGTCAGGTGGACCAAACATGGAGTGCGCCTGTTCCAACCTGTCAACGTATGTACCCAGGTTTTACAACAGCATTTCCCAATTAAATCAATGCATAAATCTGTACTAATTAGGAGTAAACTAATATTTCTATTCATTTATTCATCACGATTTACCACATATTGCGTTTTGGACATCCTTCTTACCGTGTTTTTTGTTTTAGCGTTGCCATGTCCGACTCTGACGGCCCCAGTAAATGGAGCTCTGAGTCCTGCCGCAGCGAACTCCTACCAGGACGTGGTGACGTTCACCTGTGATCAGGGATACGGACTGAACGGAGCCTCTAGTGTGACGTGCCAGGCGGACCAAACATGGAGTGCATCTGTTCCAACATGCCAACGTAAGTACCCCTGTCTTAAAAGAAGGTTTAGCCGATGGAAACAACTAATAAATGATTTCAAATAATTGTTTCACTAACAATTAAGAGGTAATTACTAGTAATATATTGTTTTTGTCATTTATCTATCAGGACTTACCAAATGTCGTATTTTGAACTATTCT
>NW_017803865.1:1630857-1639699 GCF_001625305.1 Branchiostoma belcheri | reverse complement strand
GTTAGACATCAGGTAATAAGATACGCCAAAAACAGTTACTTAAGCAACTGGATATGATTTTGTGTAATGAGTAACATAGTTTTATCTATCTATCGAGATTAACCACACATTGTATTGACATCCTCATCACAATATTTTTTGTTTATAGCTTTGCCATGTCCGGCTCTGACGGCTCCAGCAAATGGAGCTCTAAGTCCTGCCGGAGCGAACTCCTACCAGGACGTGGTGACGTTCACCTGTGACCAGGGATACGGACTGAACGGAGCCTCTAGTGTGACGTGCCAGGCGGACCAAACATGGAGTGCACCAATTCCATCATGCCAACGTATGATGGGTTTTAAAAATGGATGTTGTTAACGAATATCTATGAAATCTTTGTCTTTACGTTGACATGGAACATTGTATCAAATCACAAGTGCGTATCTTAAAAGATGTTTCAAAAATAAAATAGCCATATCCTGTATGTGTAGGAGATTGGAAAACTATGTAAAACATGCTGTATGAAATTCTTACTGAGTTACTAACATACGTTTTTCTATCTTTTCAGCTAGACAATGCCAAACACTGACGGATCCAGTAAATGGAGCTCTGAATCCTACCGGAGCGAACTCCTACCAGGACGTGGTGACGTTCACCTGTGACCAGGGATACGGACTGAACGGAGCCTCTAGTGTGACGTGTCAGGCTGACCAAACATGGAGTGCTCCTATTCCAACTTGCCAACGTAAGTACCTCAGTTTTAAAAGAAGGTTTTGCCGTTTAAAACAACGAATAATTTATCTCACATAATTGTTACATTAACAATTAAGAGGTAATTACGTGTAGTGTGTCGATGTTGTTTTCATTTATCTATTGAGATTTGACACATTTTATTTTGGACGTCCTCCTTCCAATGTTTCTTGGTTTCAGCGTTGCCATGCCCGACTCTGACGGCTCCAGCAAATGGAGCTCTGAGTCCTGCCGGAGCGAACTCCTACCAGGACGTGGTGACGTTCACCTGTGACCAGGGATACGGACTGAACGGAGCCTCTAGTGTGACGTGCCAGGTGGACCAAACATGGAGTGCGCCTGTTCCAACCTGTCAACGTATGTACCCAGGTTTTACAACAGCATTTCCCAATTAAATCAATGCATAAATCTGTACTAATTAGGAGTAAATTAGTAATATTTCTATTCATTTATTCATCACGATTTACCACATATTGCGTTTTGGACATCCTTCTTACCGTGTTTTTTGGTTTTAGCGTTGCCATGCCCGACTCTGACGGCCCCAGTAAATGGAGCTCTGAGTCCTGCCGCAGCGAACTCCTACCAGGACGTGGTGACGTTCACCTGTGACCAGGGATACGGACTGAACGGAGCGTCTAGTGTGACGTGCCAGGCGGACCAAACATGGAGTGCGCCTGTTCCAACATGCCAACGTAAGTACCCCTGTCTTAAAAGAAGGTTTAGCCGATGGAAATAATTAATAAATGATTTCAAATAATTGTTTCACTAACAATTAAGAGGTAATCACTAGTAATATATTGTTTTTGTCATTTATCTATCAGGACTTACCAAATGTCGTATTTTGAACATTCTCCTTACAATGCATCTAAGTAGGTTTCAGCGTTGCCGTGTCCGAATTTGACGGCCCGAGTTTGTAACGTTTTTAAAGTAGGTTTAATATTTGTATCTTTTTAGCCAGACAATGCCCTACACTGACGGCCCCAGCAAATGGAGCTCTGAGTCCTGCCGGAGCGAACTCCTACCAGGACGTGGTGACGTTCACCTGTGACCAGGGATACGGACTGAACGGAGCCTCTAGTGTGACGTGTCAGGCGGACCAAACATGGAGTGCCCCTGTTCCAACATGCCAACGTAATATTTGAAACTCATATGTTAAACCAACATCTATCAAAGTTTACATTGTTCACTTCTACCGTATACTGCATGAGATGTACCGAAGAACAGACAAATAGCTGATGGCTGTGGGAGATCGTTTCTGCATTTCGGATATATAAAGAACATACCGTATGGAACAATTTTTTGTCAGGAGCTCATGATAACGAACGTGTTTGCATCTTTTTAGCCAGACAATGTCCAACTCTGACGGCCCCAGCAAACGGTGCTCTGAGCCCTACTGGAGCGAACTCCTACCAGGACGTGGTGACGTTCACCTGTGACCAGGGATACGGACTAGACGGTGCCTCCAGTACCACGTGCCAGGTGGACCAAACATGGAGCGAACCTGTTCCAACATGCAGACGTACGTACTTAAACAAGAAAAGCTGTTAAAAAAGCAGACCCGGTCTGAAAAAAAGAACTATGAAGGGAACGCCAAGTCGGAAGAGCTTTTTAAAAAGCTGGCATTTCGGCATTGTTAAAAGGGAAATTAAAATAATGCCAACAGCGGGATTCCAACCGGCCAATTTAGCTTGCCAAGACATGCAAGACGAAAAGACAATAGTGCAAAAATACAAAAGAATAACGATTTAACTTATTGATATTCCTGAGTAAGAACAATTAAACATTCCTGAGTAAGAACAAGAAAAATATATTAAACATGTTAAATACGCAGTATTTTAATTAACATATACGGTAATCCTCTTGTTGAATTGGACATCCTTTATACGATGTTTCTTGGTTTTAGCATTGCCATGCCCAACTCTGACGGCCCCAACAAACGGTGCTCTGAGTCCTGCCGGAGCGAACTCCTACCAGGACGTGGTGACGTTCACCTGTAATCAGGGTTACAGACTGGATGGTGCCTCTAGTGTGACGTGTCAATCAGATCAAACATGGAGCGAACCGGTTCCAACATGCAGAGGTACGGTCTTGCTTTTTTAGATGATGTTGTGCCTTTAAATGTAGTACAGTGTATGTCAAATGCAAAGTAATTGTTTGAATTTTTAACAATGTAATACAAAAAAGTACTTTTTACCCATTTCAAAATTTTCCTTGGTTCTAGCGTTGCCATGTCCGACTCTGACGGCTCCAGTAAATGGAGCTCTGAGTCCTGTCGGAGCGAACTCCTACCAGGACGTAGTGACGTTCACCTGTAACCAGGGATACGGACTGAACGGAGCCTCTAGTGTGACGTGTCAGGCGGACCAAACATGGAGTGCACCTGTTCCAACATGCCAACGTAAGATGGGTTAAAACATTATTATTGTTATCCAATGTCTACTTCTGGCTGTAAGAGGTTGTTTGGAGCATCTAAAACATACAATATTAGATTCATGATCGGTGTATAACCAAGGTTTATCATCATTTTAGCCGGTCAGTGCCCTAGTTTGACGGCCCCAGTAAATGGAGCCCTGACTCTTGCTGGAGCGAACTCTTACCAGGACGTGGTGACGTTCACCTGTGACCAGGGATATGATCTGAACGGAGCCTCTAGTGTGACCTGCCAGGTGGACCAAACATGGAGTGCGCCCATACCAACCTGCCAACGTAAGAAAAATAAGATATGTTTGAAATTGATATTGTAAAGCAATGTCTATTAATTCTTTCTTCCTACATCAGAGGCACAAGCTATAGTTCATGGCAAGTGTGAATCATTGAAACATTTGAATAAAAAAGACCAACAGTCTTTGGCGTTGTATGGAACCTTTTTTTTTACAACATGCATTTCATAATAATGGTTGATGACTTAACTTAAATCACTGTTTTAGCCCGGGAATGTCCGACGCTCTCCCAACTACCTAATGGAGCTCTAAATCCTGCCGGAGCGAACTCCTATCAGGACGTGGTTACGTTCACCTGTGACCAGGGATACGGACTGGATGGAGCCTCCAGTACCACGTGCCAGGTGGACCAAACTTGGAGTCAACCGGTTCCAACATGTAGACGTACGTACCTAATACGTTTTGAAAGAATGTTTACATTTGAATAAAGCGCATAAAAAGGTCAAATATTTGCTTTGATTTCAAGTACGGTGCAATAAACCGGTATCGGTGTATTCTGGACATCCTCCTCACTATGTTGCTTGGCTTTAGCGTTGCCATGTCCAACTCTGACGGTCCCTGTAAATGGAGCTCTGAGTCCTGCCGGGGCGAACTCCTACCAGGACGTGGTGACGTTCACCTGTGACCAGGGATACGGACTGAACGGAGCCTCCAGTGTGACGTGTCAGGCGGACCAAACATGGAGTGCTCCTGTTCCAACATGCCAGCGTATGATACGTTTTAATTTGGTATTTTAAACAAACGTATAGCAAATCTCTTTTGATACATATGTAAGTTCATTGTAGCATATTATTATTACAAGAGCGAATATTTCTTATGTCATTAGCTGGAGGAGGTAAATTTCAGTGTCTAAAGAGCATACCATTAATGCATCATTTTAAGAAAGAGTTCGTGGCAAAACTTTTCTCATCGCTTTAGCCGGACAATGTCCAACTCTGAGGGCCCCAACAAATGGAGCTTTGAGCCCTGAGGGAGCAACTTCCTACCAGGACGTGGTGACGTTCACCTGCGACCAGGGATATGGAATAGACGGAGCAACTAGTACAACGTGCCAGGCAGACCGAACATGGAGTGAACCGGTTCCAACATGCAGAGGTACTTACATAGGTTTAAGAAAACTCTTTGAAAGAAATGCCTTTAAAAAATGTCCCATACAAACTGTAGACAGTGTACATGTTTTTACTTTTAATCATGGGGTAATAAATTAGTTACCTGGTAATATAGTATTCTGGACATCCTTTTCACAATGCCTCTTGGTTTTAGCGTTGCCATGTCCGGCTCTGACGGCCCCAGTAAATGGAGCTCTGAGTCCTGCCGGAGCGAACTCCTACCAGGACGTAGTGACGTTCACCTGTGACCAGGGATACGGACTGAACGGAGCCTCTAGTGTGACGTGCCAGGCGGACCAAACATGGAGTGCCCCAATTCCAACATGCCAGCGTAAGATGTATAATATATTTGTTATAAAGAAATTTTTATAAAATTTAACTCTATACATCTTTCTTTGATATTACAATCTCGCATTTATCAAATGTTCGAAAAGTAGGAAAATATTCATTTAACTGAAAGAGATCGTGTGGGGTATCTAAACATACTAAAGCAGATTGTCAAACGATTCATGACTGAAGTTCAACCATCGTTTTAGCTGGGCAGTGCCCGACTCTGACGGCTCCAGTAAATGGAGCTCTGAGTCCAACCGGAGCGAACTCCTACCAGGATGTGGTGACGTTCACCTGTACACAGGGGTACGAGCTAGACGGAGCCTCTAGAGTGACTTGTCAGGCGGACCAAACATGGAGCGAGCCGATTCCAACATGCAGAGGTATGTCAATTTTGTTGTACCCTCGTTTATATGTAGTTAAGGACCTTACGAAAGTCGCTGTACATCTGTTGTGTCAATAAAGTTTCCAATGTAAGTGGCTGATTTAAAGATACGAATTATCTTTAGATACAATGCATACTGAATATTCAATACGTGTTTGGCTTTTAATTACATCAATAAACAGATTAAATTTTATTCTTGATATCATCTTTACAATGCCTCTTGATTTCAGCGTTGCCATGCCCGACTCTGACGGCCCCAGCAAATGGAGCTCTGAGCCCTACCGGAGCGAACTCCTACCAGGACGTGGTGACGTTCACCTGTGACCAGGGATACGGACTGAACGGAGCCTCCAGTGTGACGTGCCAGGTGGACCAAACATGGAGTGCGCCTGTTCCAACATGCCAGCGTAAGATGAGTTTCATATATCAACCGTAAATTTGAGAGATGACATGCGTACATTTTTCAAATGTCTGAATAAGGCGAAAAGCAATTTGCCGTCAGAGATTGGACCGAGGGGTATCTAAACATTCCATATAAATCGTCATGGGTTTGTAACTGAATCTTTTTCGTGGGGTCGTGTGGCGTAGTGGCAGAGTGCGCGACTCGGAACTGAGTCCCGGGTTCAAGTCCTGACATGCCACCGATCTTGTGCCCTTGGGAAAGGCATTTAATACGACTGTCCTCACTTAGCTCAGGTGTAAATGAGTACTGTCCTGTCCTGACATGCCACCGATCTTGTGCCCTTGGGAAAGGCATTTAATACGACTGTCCTCACTTAGCTCAGGTGTAAATGAGTACTGTCCTGTCATGTATTTGTCCCGTGTTGGTGGTGGCATTAATATAAGTTGAAAAACTTTAGTGTGCCGTCACCACGTCTGGTGATTACATGTTGGAATAAAAAATAAAATAAAAATAACTGAATCTTTTTTAGCGGGGCAGTGCCCGACTCTGACGGCTCCAGTAAATGGAGCTCTGAGTCCAGTTGGAGCGAACTCCTACCAGGACGTGGTGACGTTCACCTGTGACCAGGGATATGAATTGGACGGAGCTTCTAGTACGACGTGCCAGGCGGACCAAACATGGAGTGCACCTGTTCCAGCTTGTCAACGTGAGTACCTTTATTCTTCCGTGAAAAAAGGGAAACCATCTGTAAGACATCAATTGGTCTAATCTTGTTCAAATTGTTCCGTATTAAATTTATACCTTCGTTTTAGCCCGCGATTGTCCGACGCTGACCCAACCACCAAATGGAGCTCTGAGTCCTACCGGAGCGAACTCCTACCAGGACGTGGTGACGTTCACCTGTGACCAGGGATACGGACTGAACGGAGCCTCTAGTGTGACGTGCCAGGCGGACCAAACATGGAGCGAACCTGTTCCAACATGTAGAGGTGCGTGCATAGGCTTTCAGAAAAGGTTTTGTCTTTGAACACAATGTATTCAAAACGTCCAATAGTTGTTACTCCGTGAAGGAGGTCAGGACCTCCGGACGGAGTGTTGTGATCGGCTGATTTTTCATGTTTGCAGTCAAAACACTGGGTTCTCTTTGTGTATCGGCACGCAATTTTATACGCCGTCTGCGGGCATGCCCGTGTTGATGCACGAATGTGTATTTTTGCCGTTGCTGCTTTCGCGGTCAATGTAATATTGCAGACGCACCCCTACAATTACGAGGCGAATTGAAATGGTCCAGAAAAACGCGTTGTTTGGAATAGCAGTGGGGGGGGGTGGAACTTCATGCAGATACGGGGTGGTTTTGATAAGTGGTTCCAGATGTTTTTGCCCATGCTTAAGAGATGCCAAGTTTTTTGGAAGATGTTCGCAGCCAAAACGCATTCTTCCGTACGTCGCATTTCTGTGTAATTTCGCATGTGGTGTGGCATTATGTCCGGGATGATGCACGTCTTTTATTTTACCGTTAGCTGTTTTGATATTGAAGTAAATGCATATTTTAGAAACATCCCTACTTTTACAATCCTGTGGAATAGGCCGTAGGTTTAGGCAGTTGTCTGGTAGCAGAGGTTCTGTAAGCAGATATCCTGGTTATCTGGCCGGCGGTAGTAACACTCGCGGTGCTTACCGCAACTGTTGCTGGAATTGGCCTGTTCCAGGCGCGCCTAATTAGGTACAGGCACGGTAAGACGGTGGGACTGTCTTTGTTACTAGACACGACCATGATAGTCCGATCTTTATGTGAATGCAATGATTGTGTGTGTGTAATTAAAATGAACTTCGAACTTGAAGCACAGTATCTTTACACGCCCTGGGAGCAGTAATGGATTTAGCTCTTTGTATGTTTTATGCTTGTGACGCGCCCTCATTGTATTAACCGTTGCCTAATTATAATATCTGCACAGTAGGTCTGGCGTTGACGCTTGGGATTTTGTTGAAATATATAAAACTTCACGGAGGATTGTCACCTATGGCTTCTTGTTTTGATTGTCAACACTGAACTAACATACTGGTTACTTCTGTGTTCTAGCCAGCTTCTTTACGATAATTTTTGTTTTAGCGTTGGCATGTCCAACTCTTTCGGCCCCCCAAAATGGAGCTCTGAGCCCTACCGGAGCGAACTCCTACCAGGACGTGGTGATGTTCACCTGTGACCAGGGATACGGACTGAACGGAGCCTCTAGTGTGACGTGTCAGGCGGACCAAACATGGAGTGCACCTGTTCCAGGCTGCCAACGTAAGATGTGTTTCAAATTGATGCTAGAAACAATTTGTACCAAATCATCCTTTAGATCCCTTTTTCTAGATATATATTTTGTACCACACGGTAAGGTTTAAGCATTGTAATGATCGATAAAAATACGACAAACAGTTATCACTATTGTTACTCCGTGAAGGAGGTCAGGACCTCCGGACGGAGTGTTGTAATCGGCTGATTTTTCATGTTCGCAGTCAAAACACCGGGTTCTCTTTGTGTAATCGGCACGCAATTTTATACGCCGTCTGCGGGCATGCCCGTGTTGATGCACGAATGTGTATTTTTGCCGTTGCGGCTTTCGCGGTCAATGTAATATCGCAGACGCACCCCTACAATTACGAGGCGAATTGGAATGGTCCAGAAAAACGCGTTGTTTGGAATAGCAGTGGAGTGGGAAAAAGTTCATGCAGATACGGGGTGGTTTTTATAAGTGGTTCCAGATGTTTTTGCCCATGGTTAAGAGAGCCAAGTTAAGATGCCAAGTTTTTTGGAAGATGTTCGCAGCCAAAAACGCATTCTTCCGTACGTCGCATTTCTGTGTAATTTCGCATGTGGTGTGGCATTATGTCCGGGATGATGCACGTCTTTTTATTTTTACCGTAGCTGTTTTGATATTGAAGTAAATGCATATTTTAGAAACATCCCTACTTTTACAATCCTGTGGAATAGGCCGTAGGTTTAGGCAGTTGTCTGGTAGCAGAGGTACTGTAAGCAGATATCCTGGTTATCTGGCCGGCGGTAGTAACACTCGCCGTGCTTACCGCAACTGTTGCTGGAATTTGGCCTGTTCCAGGCGCGCCTAATTAGGTACAGGCACGGTAATGCTTCGGTCCCAATTGCGCCGGTGCCCGTCGGGGA
>NW_017803865.1:1589041-1630837 GCF_001625305.1 Branchiostoma belcheri | reverse complement strand
ATTACATTGTATTTTTGATAGCCTTTTGAAAATGTTTCTTGGTTGTAGGGTTGACATGTCCAACTCTGACGGCCCCAGTAAATGGAGCTCTGAGTCCTGCCGGAGCGAACTCCTACCAGGACGTGGTGACGTTCACCTGTGATCAGGGATACGGACTGAACGGAGCCTCTAGTGTGACGTGCCAGGCGGACCAAACATGGAGTGCACCTGTTCCAACTTGTAGAGGTCCGTGCATAGGCTTTCAGAAAAGGTTTTGTCTTTGAACACAATGCATTCAAAACGTCCAATAGTTGTTTTGATTGTCAACACTGAACTAACATACTGGTTACTTCTGTGTTCTAGCCAGCTTCTTTACGATAATTTTTGTTTTAGCGTTGGCATGTCCAACTCTATCGGCCCCCCAAAATGGAGCTCTGAGTCCTGCCGGAGCGAACTCCTACCAGGACGTGGTGACGTTCACCTGTAACCAGGGATACGGACTGAACGGAGCCTCTAGTGTGACGTGCCAGGCGGACCAAACATGGAGTGCACCTGTTCCAGGCTGCCAACGTAAGATGTGTTTCAAATTGATGCTAGAAAACAATTTGTACCAAATCATCCTTTAGATCCCTTTTTCTAGATATATATTTTGTACCACATGGTAAGGTTTAAGCATTGTAATGATCGATAAAAATACGACAAACAGTTATCACTATTGTTGGATATTGTTGGTTGATTTTAAGAACAAATATAGATATCGAAATGCTTCAAAACTAGAGGTGTACTATCTTTCCACTAGCTCAAGAATGTCCGACACTAACACCAATACCCAACGGAGCTCTTAGTCCAACCGGAGCGAACTCCTACCAGGACGTGGTGACGTTCACCTGTGACCAGGGTTACAGACTAGACGGTGCCTCCAGTACAACGTGCCAGGTGGACCAAACATGGAGCGAACCTGTTCCAACATGCAGACGTACGTACCTAGGGTCCTATAGATGTCGAATGTCACACGCACACGCATAATGTCGAATACCAGATTTGGCTTTGACATGGTACTAATATGGTTACAAAATTTATCCTATTCATATCTTTTTTTAATGTCTCTTGGTTTCAGCTTTGCCATGTCCAACTCTGACGGCTCCAGTAAATGGAGCTCTGAGTCCTACGGGAGCGAACTCCTACCTGGACGTGGTGACGTTCACCTGTAACCAGGGATACGGACTGAACGGAGCCTCCAGTGTGACGTGTCAGGCGGACCAAACATGGAGTGCGCCTGTTCCAACATGCCAGCGTAAGCCGTCTTTAAAACTGGTATTGTTAAGTATACGTAACGAGTGTCAAATGTTATTTGATACATCCTCGTCGTACATCGCATCAAATGACAAGTGCGTATCTTTCAAATGTTTGAAAAAAAAAGGCAGTTTGTAATTTGTTGTAAATAGAATTACTTGGGGTATCTAAAAATACTAGGTAGGATTCCTAATGGGTTCATGAATGTCATTTTAGCCGGACGATGCCCGACTCTGACGGCCCCAGTAAATGGAGCTCTGAGTCCTGCAGGAGCGAACTCCTACCAGGACGTGGTGACGTTCACCTGTGACCAAGGATATGAACTAGACGGAGCCTCGAGGACAACGTGCCAGGCGAACCAAGCATGGAGCGAACCTGTTCCAAACTGCCAAGGTAATTTGATCTAGCACTAATATTGTAAAGCAATGTTGTATCAAAAATTACTGTCTATTTCTCGTGACATATTGTATAAGATTGCAAGGACGCGTCATTTCGAAAGAAAAACATCAACAGTACATGTTGGTGGTACTGTAAGACACCTATCGTCCATTTCAAAAAGTAGATATTGTTTAAATTATTGCGGACTAAATTTATGCCATCGCTTTAGCCCTAGAATGTCCGACTCTGACGGCTCCAGTAAATGGAGCTCTGAGTCCTGCCGGAGTGAACTCCTACCAGGACGTGGTGACGTTCACCTGTGATCAGGGATACGGACTGAACGGAGCCTCCAGTGTGACGTGCCAGGCGGACCAAACATGGAGTGCACCTGTTCCAACTTGCAGAGGTGCCTACTTAGGTTTTGTCTTTGAATACAATGCATACAAAATTTTAAATACTTATTTTAATTTTTGATACTGAATTAATAAACAGATTACATTGTATTTTTGATAGCCTTTTGAAAATGTTTCTTGGTTGTAGGGTTGACATGTCCAACTCTGACGGCCCCAGTAAATGGAGCTCTGAGTCCTGCCGCAGCGAACTCCTACCAGGACGTGGTGACGTTCACCTGTAACCAGGGATACGGACTGAACGGAGCCTCCAGTGTGACGTGTCAGGCGGACCAAACATGGAGTGCACCTGTTCCAACATGCCAACGTAAGATGGGTTAAAACATTATTATTGTTATCCAATGTCTACTTCTGGCTGTAAGAGGTTGTTTGGAGTGAACCTGTTCCAACTTGCCAACGTAGGGTGTACTTGAAGTGATGTTGTAAAAGTGGTGTTTATCAAGTTTTACTTAATTGTTTTGCATATGCCCTGATTGATATCTAATTATTTATCGTAAAACAATAGATTCCTAAATGGTTTATGAAGTTTTTCCAGACAGTTGTTTCCTGTCTTCTATTGCTGTATTGCAATGAGTAGTATACTTGATTGTAAAAGCATTTAGCCTTCGGGCATGATTTTGCAAATAAAGTTGTTTAAAGTTTATGATAAAAACCGTACCACCGTTTAACTAGCTCGACAATGTCCGACGCTAACCCAACTATCTAATGGAGCTCTGAGTCCCACCGGAGCAAACTCCTACCAGGACGTGGTGACGTTCACCTGTAACCAGGGATACAGACTGGACGGAGCGTCTAGTACGACGTGCCAACAGGACCAAACATGGAGCGAACCGGTTCCAACATGCAGAGGTACGTAGATGTAGATAGGTTTTTATTAAAAAGTTTTCCAAGCAAATAGAGAGCATACAAAATGTCAAATTGTTGCTTTGATTTTTGTAGGTATTAAACTAGCTAGTTATATAGTATTTTACTCATCATTATTACAATGTTCTTTTTTTGTTTTAGCGTTGCAATGCTCGGCTCTGTCGGCCCCAGTAAATGGAGCTTTGAGTCCTGCCGGAGCGAACTCCTACCAGGACGTGGTGACGTTCACCTGTGACCAGGGATACGCACTTGACGGTGCCTCCAGAGTGACGTGTCAGGCGGATCAAACATGGAGCGGCACAATTCCAACCTGCCAACGTAAGATGTTAAAGCGGTCTCTTGTAAATGAACCGAACTTTACTTTCTGCACTGTATGAGTAGGGCGCATCTTTCAAACGAAAATGGGCAAATAGTCATTGGCTGTAGGATATCCCTTTGATGTGTAAAACACATATAGTATATTAAATTCCTAATGACCTCATAACTTTGATTATCGTTCCAGCTGGACAATGCCCAACTTTAACTGCTCCAATAAATGGAGCTCTGAGCCCTACCGGAGCAAACTCCTACCAGGACGTGGTGACGTTCACCTGTGACCAGGGATACGGACTGAACGGAGCCTCTAGTGTGACGTGCCAGGCGGACCAAACATGGAGTGCACCTGTTCCAACTTGCCAACGTAAGATGTGTTTAGAATTAATATTGTTGAGCAATGTCTGTCGAACCTTACTTCGTACATCTGCTTCAGAAGCTGTATTGATGACCAGCGACGAAATTTTCTAATGTTCTAAAATGGAAATACATTAGCGCGCGGTAGGACATGTCCTAGCTAACTGTGTTGTTTATAATTCCCCAAACAATCCATATCAGGATATGTTTTGTAACTGAAATTCAGCAGAAAAAACTGAAAAGTTCCCGATAACTCTGTATCCCATTGGCTAAACCCAACCGCTATAAAAAAACAGTCCAATTCCATACTTTACTCACCTATTGAATAAATACGCCTGTTAAAATCTCCCAACAGCAATACATTAATTATTACATCAATTATTACAGCCTAAGTATTAAGAAATGTTCCATATTCTTTAATTTCTTTTAATGTAATTTTATACATGTTTTGAATTACTTGTAATGATACTTAAGATGCTAGCCTTTTATTTGATCGTTGTTACTTCGTTCTAGTACATTGTACATTGTACATCCCTGCATTTATCCCCCCGGGAATGAACATGCAATAAAGATCCAATGATAATGTTAAGATGCCTAGAGTGCGCAATTCAGTGTCTGTGCAGAACAGCAGATGACGCCGCCATGTATTTCATTGCGAGTGAATTAAGTCAACAATAAACTCAATATAAACTACTATGTCATAATAACATATATATTTCCAAAGAGTTCCTGATGCTAACTATATTTGGATTATTCTTTCAGCTCGACAATGCCCAAGGCTGGCATCACTACCTAATGGGGCTCTAAGTCCCGTCGGAGCGAACTCCTACCAGGACGTGGTTACGTTTACGTGTAACCAGGGGTACAGACTGGACGGAGCCTCCAGGATAACGTGCCAGTTGGACCTAACATGGAGCGAACCTGTTCCAACATGCAGAGGTACGTTTGTTAGGTTTCATTAAGAAAATGTTTCAATGACTGCAATGTATGTAAATATCAAACACAAACTATAGTTGTTTTAAATTCTAATCACGATGTACTTAACTGATTACAGTGTTCTCTATACATCCCCTTTTAATGTTTTCTTTTTGTGTTAGCATTGCCATGTCCAACTCTGACGGCCCCAGTAAATGGAGCTCTGAGTCCTACCGGAGCGAACTCCTACCAGGACGTGGTGACATTTACCTGTAACCAGGGGTACAGACTGGAGGGAACTTCTAGTTTGAGGTGCCAGGCGGACCAAACATGGAGCGGTCCTGTTCCAAACTGTCAACGTAAGATGTACTTGAACTCAATATTTGTAACTCCCTTGACAAAGTAATGTGTATCAAATCTTACTCAACGATTTGCTATGAATCGCGTCAGAGAACAAGCCTCTCTTTTTGCAAATGTTTGAAAAAAGGCAAATAGCCATTTTCTGTAGGTGATCGTTTGGAGTATCTTTAGAGCATACCCCATTGACAGTTAAGAGTTCTTGACGTATGTTTTACCACCGGTTTAGGCGGGCAGTGTCCGACTCTATCACCCCCATCAAATGGAGCTCTGAGTCCCGCCGGAGCGAACTCCTACCAGGACGTGGTGACGTTCACCTGTGACCAGGGATACAATCTAAACGGAGCCTCTAGTGTGACTTGCCAGGCTGACCAAAGATGGAGCGAACCAGTTCCAACGTGCCAACGTAAGATGTATTTAAACGTTGATATTGTGACTGAATGTGTTTTGAATCTTGCCCTTTGCGTCTACAATCGACTGCACTCTACAACCAAATGTCAAGCGCATATTATTCAAATGTAAAAAAATATGTTCATTCATTCATTCAATTATTTGTTCATTCATTCATTCTATCATGTTTTAGCCCGACGATGTCCGACGCTGACCCAACTAGCCAATGGAGCTCTAAATCCTGCCGGAGCGAACTCCTACCAGGACGTCGTGACGTTCACCTGTAACCAGGGTTACAGACTGGACGGAGCGTCTAGCACCATATGCCAGTTGGACCAAACATGGAGCGAACCAGTTCCAACATGCAGAGGTACTTATATTTTAAGCTAAGAAAATAGCTTTTCCTTCGAATATAATGCCTGAAAAATATGACATTATAGTTGTTTGGACTTCAAGATACTGAACCTCTTACTCTTGAGATTCTCATTACGTTTTTCTGCTTCTAGCGTTGCCTTGTCCGACTCTGACGGCTCCAGTAAATGGAGCTCTGAGTCCCGCCGGAGCGAACTCCTACCAGGACGTGGTGACGTTCACCTGTAATCAGGGTTACAGACTAAGTGGAGCCTCCAGATTGACGTGCCAGGCGGACCAAACGTGGAGTGGCCCCATTCCAACCTGCCAGCGTATGATTCATTTGAAATTGACATCTTAACATGATTTAGCGAATCTTACTCGATACATGTTTAAATGATCGAAAAAAGCACCCAGGGTCAATATCTTGGCCTCTTACGCAATGTAACAACGTAGATTCCCACATGGTTTATGGGTAAAGTTGTGCTATCGTTTCAGGCCGACAATGTTCTGCACTGGCAGCCCCAGTAGATGGAGCTCTGAGTCCAGTTGGAGCGAACTCCTACCAGGACGTGGTGACGTTCACCTGTGACCAGGGATACGGACTGAACGGAGCCTCTAGTGTGACGTGCCAGGCGGACCAAACATGGACTGCTCCTATTCCAACTTGCCAACGTAAGATAACTGATGAAGTATCTATACTATTTTTTTTCCTTTGCACTATTGCATTGGTGTTTCATTTGATATCTAATAAATGGTCAGAACTATACATGTAGTTATTGACACTGTGTATCACATTTATGTTTATAGCTGTTCAGTGCCCGTCATTAATAGCCCCAGCATTTGGAACATTACGTCCTATCGGCGCCAACTCATATCAGGACGTGGTGCACTTCACTTGTAACGAGGAATATCAACTAGACGGAGCGTCCAGTACTACCTGCCAAGCTGACCGGACATGGAGCGAGCCAGTTCCAGATTGCAGAGGTGCGTACAGGAATTCTTTACCAATGTTTAGTCATCTTCTAGATTTACACCATATGCTTTATCATAGTTATTTTACGTTCGCAGTTGTGGAATTCCTTAACTAAATTATTGGCCCTAGCATGCCGGCCTCTAATATTACCTTCCAAGCAACGTGACCGATGTTTTCTGTAGAGGAGCCCTGTGACCGCCTGGACCGAGAGGGTTGGGACCTGGTCTTCCTTCTGGACAGCTCTGGAAGCGTGGATCAGTCCTTCCTTGATGCCAAGAGCTTCACCAGAGAGACAATCGCCGGGCTCATTGACAGCGACGGTGTTACCCACATAGGACTGGTGCAGTACAACGAAAACCAGCAGACGGCGTTCAACCTCAACCAGTATCAGACCAAGGCTGATATCCTCTCTGCTGTTGACAACATCAACTATCTAGGTGGAGGCACCTACACGGGAAGAGCAATCCACTTTGCTCGACAGGTTCGCAAAGGATTTTGTAGTTAACAGTTTCTTTTCCTGTTCACGTCTTTTATTTCATTGAAAATGGCTTGAATATTTGTTGTCGAGGTCTGTTGAAATCTATCTGGAATAGGCTTTTCTTTTCGATACAATATGCTCACTAGGTACATAAACAACCAAAGAGGAATTTGCTAAAACTTGCAGAAAATTTAATAAGGATGAAGACCTTTATTGTACAGTTATTACTTTATTGTTGAAATTCATACCTGAAATATACATAGAAAGCTAACATACTGTGGTACTTTCGGCTTCCTCATATCTTTTATTTGTTCCTCAATTACAGGTATCCTTCGGAGCGGACAGTGGGAACCGCGCCAACCGCCCCGATGCGTTGGTCGTACTGACTGACGGCGTGTCCTTTGATCCCGTGGCGTACGCCGCTCAGTCTGCCAGACACCAGGGCATAACAGTCTTTGCAATTGGTATGGGAACAACAGTGGACAGGGACACGTTGGATCAAATCGCAGGAAATCCGCAAAACGTTCTTCAAGTTTCGGACCCGGGATCTCGCGCCCAGGTCATTAAATCGTTGAAGAGATGGCTGTGCAGAGGTTAGTTTTCTTAACCCTCTCATGTATCCATGAACCGTTACTGTCTACTTTAGTGGTTAATACATCGCAGTATCTGTACGAAATTTGGGTGCCTAAATGTATTTGCAATACGAACAATGTTCTTTGATTACAATGGTTTGTAACGGCGACAACCATCGTAAACTTTGTATGTACGAGAGCCTGCATTCTTAGTTGATTTACTACGATTTATCATTCTAGCGGCTTACTGTGGAGATCCAGGTGCACCAACAGATGGCATCCGACAGGGCACATTCTACCAGGGAGGACAGGTGGACTTCAGCTGTCACGACGGTTACACTCTTGTCGGTGAAACCTCCATCACATGTCAGTGGAGTACGTGGAGTAGCGATGTTCCCGTTTGCAGAGGTAGGTTTGTGTTTTTTAGGTCTCATCACATCAATACTGACATTTCACCGGTTGTACATTGTCGGTCCTGAAGAGCAACAGTAAACTCGGTACAAACGAATGGATAACCTTGTCCCCTATTGAATTGTCTTACAGTTGGCGGTCCATGTAGCCCCAATCCATGTCAGAATGGAGGACAATGTTTTCAGACTGTTAATTCCTACCGCTGTCAATGTTCCAATGGATACTGGGGTCCCACATGTGGTAAGTTAGATTTGGCATCTTAATATAATAAAAACATCTTACGCAACAGGCCATTATCGCTGTGCATTTCAGCTTTGGAAATAGTTGACTATTAGAAGAATTCTACCCGGGATTTGACTACAATTTCTGTAATCTGAAATGTTAATCGTGTATTTAACAATCTGTCAATGGTGATAAAGGATCTAATGTCCGAATAATGAACAATTCTGACGTCTTCCACAGCTTTCCGACCGACGATTCCAGTTACTCGCCCGGCAGGTCAGTGCATCACGTTGCATTTGCATATGTTCTCCACTCGCGCATACAGCCACCTGGGCAGAGATTCCATGTAATTCTAGTGCTAGTGGTTGATATAACCCATTTTTTCATTCACACTATAAATGTTCCATAACGTGTAAAACTTGCCTATATGTGTGTTTCTAGACACTGTACAATGAGAATGTGCCTTTAGCGTCAATCATCAAACGAGAAAAATATGCCAGTTACGACAAGCCATTTTGATTAATTATAACATCGTAGATCGTAGTTCAGTATCGTCCTAGCTACTATTGATAAAGATAACGAGTAGGATGAAAAACAATTGCTTTATAACGTATCAGTATTTATTTATTTCCGTCATATTTATACAGCGTAGAGTGCCAGTATATTTGTCAGAGTACTCGCGATTTGACCGCAACTGACCCGAGAATACCTGCTAATTCTGATGACGAAATGTGATCCATTTTCCACAGGTTTCACGACTCGTGTCAGAATTAGAGACAGACTCAACCATGGCGGCTGGGACCTGATCCTCCTTCTGGACAGTTCGACAAGCTTGGGGCAGTCCAACTTCGAAAAAGTGAAGCAATACGCCAAAGACATAGTGGATGGCTTACCACTCTCCACCGAAGCCACGCGCATCGGTCTGGTACAGTACAGTGACACCCCTAGTGACGTAGTCTTTCTGAAAGATTACGAAAATAAGATGAAGATATCAGAAGCCATCGATGACCTCAGCTACCTCGGTGGGGCAACGTTTACCGGAGAAGCCATTGATCACACCAGGACGGTATGATTCACTGTATTTTGACAATCTCTTTATGTAGATTTTGTAGTAAGGGATGTGACCATGCACTTGTGCATTTTGGGGACGAATTTCTAAGACTTATTATTACAGGCAATGTCTTATATACTGTCCTATATTCATATGTCAATGTATGATTGAATTTTGTCCTTTATCATTATATTGGAGTGAATTCTGGTATATATGGCAAGCATGCGCATATGTATCTATATGATATATTTCTTATGTATCTATGTGATTGCTTTACCTACATTTATGTCTTTTGCGAATGAACGACTGCAGACTACAGAGGGGAATGAAGTTGCCTGACTCCGTCAAATGTTATCGTTGCAGATCAGCTTTGCCCCGAGCAATGGAAACAGAGAAGGTGTTCCGGACGCGCTGGTCGTCTTGACGGACGGAAAGTCAAGTGACGACATTTCTTTCCCCTCCTTGTCGACTCGGCAAAAGGGCGTCAATGTTTTCGTCATCGGCGTTGGAGACGACCTGGACAGAGAAACGTTACAGGGCATCGCTGGAGATCCGGAGAAGGTTCTTCCTGTCCCTGACGATGATGCTCTGCCCGGTGCCAACACCAAACTCGTCAACTGGTTAAACAGAGGTGAAAACCTATCGCAAGTCCTTTTTTTTCGTTGATTTGGGCTCCTAGATTTTGATGATATTTCTGGAGGAAAGGACATGTAATTGCGATAACTACGTAGCATATAGTGTCAATTGCAGATGTTTATAAAATAGATTTTGACATGGCATCTTATACACACCAATATACAGAGGCCTTTTATATCATTGTATCATGTTTCTTAAAACTTGGTCTTGTCGCTGAATGTTTCAACATTCAAAATAATTATAGGATGGGACGTTTACTTTTGCTATGATGCATTGCAAACCCATTCAACGGTTGGAACGGATTAAAGCTAATGAATAAATAAAGGGAAAATTTTTTGTAATCATGCAATTTTGTCTTCTCTGTAGCTGTGGAATGCAGGGATCCAGGCATGCCGCTGAACGGCATCAGACGCGGTTCCTTCTTCCAAGGCGGGCAGGTGGACTACAGCTGCAATGATGGTTATGCCGTCGTTGGGGACGCACGCATCAGGTGTCAAGAAGACGGCAGGTGGTCTGGAGATGCTCCGCTCTGCAGATGTAAGCTTTATTTATCTATTCATCAATCTTTATACGTATTGGAATTCCCCTCAGACGATCTGAGAAACGCAAAAGATAGTAACGCACAATAAAGACACAAAACACCTGACGGACATGCAGCCACTCTCTCATTGGTCTAACCACAAATTGCCATTGCAATTGTTATGTGGTTGATCATCAGGATCGGTCTATTCAGCGTGCCTTGTGTACTAGATGTGAAGTCGACTACACACTGCTTACCATTCTATAAGTAACTGATGAACGAAATGCCTTTTGTTTAGTAAACATTATATTGTCATTGTCTATCTGACAGTCGATCAGACATGGAAATACATACAGTGCTTAAGCAGTTGAATAGGACAAGATATCAATTGACGACATATCATTTTCTAGTGGGTGATCCATGCAGCCCTAACCCGTGCCCAAGCGGACTGCAGTGTGTAGCAACCATCGACTCCCATCGCTGCGAAGGTAAAACCTATTCAAGAAACAATTAGTATGTAAAGAGCATATACACAAACTGAATCGTTTTTTTCTTTTGATGACATGTAATTCAAATTTTTTAAATCCTCTAGCTTTCCATTAATAACAATAATCTTCATTGAATATCATTCATGGTATAAAGCGCTAAATTCAAATATGAACACACGTTGTCTGAAAGGCATAAAACACTTGACGGAAGTTGATGGAATTGGATGGGAAATCACAATTTTAAGAGTCACTCGAATTCTCCGTAATTTATCCAGTAGTAGAGTTTGATTTGTCTTTGAATATTGTTTACCTGGATGTCTAACCTTCATCAGCGTAACAGGTACTAATGGTTTTACCCGAACAGATCCTGACGCCCGTGACCGTGATGTTGGCTGGGACGTCGTGTTCCTGGTGGACAGCTCCGGCAGTCTGGACGGGCCTGACTTCGCCTCGGCAAAGACTATAATCCAGAACATCGTCAGTCGTCGGCAGGTGATCTGTTACATGATACTTTATTGCTTTGTTTCAACACAACAGAAACACTCACCATGGATTTTAGTCGATCTCGTCGACCTTCGTTAGACGTCTGATTCACTGCGCAGTGAATCAGATGGACTGAAATCCATGGTTAGAGTTTCTGTTGTGATGGAGCCGTTTTCTGCCCACGACAAACATTCTCAAATATTACAAATGTGAACTGTAATTGCCAACACAAGAAATTGGACTCACCCAAATGACTTCTTTCATAATGACTTCTACCAACACAGATGAACTTTCAAGATAATCCTCAAATATTACTTCATGTCCAAACATTTTAAAATATACTAAACGCTTTCACCCATAACAATTTTTTAACATAAACCGTCGACAGGACCCCCAGGGCAACACTCGCTACGGCCTCATGCAGTTCAGCGACATCACCCGGAAGGAGTTCGACCTGAACGACTTCTCTGAGAAGGAGGAGGTTCTAGACGCCATACGGGGGATCCAGCAACTTGGCGGAGGAAGCTTCGTAGGAAATGCCATGGATGCTGCCCGACAGGTATTGTTGTCTCATTTACTCTAAGTAGACCTACACAAGTCAAGGACGAAACATAGCAGTGTACTTTACCTAATTAGAAGGACGTGATATCGATGGACGTGATTTGTCGAAGTCGCAGAGTGTTATTGTCGTTGATATGTTAAGTTTCTTTTGTGTATGTGACCCTGCCTTTAATTCATGAAACATACACAAAGAAACATACGAGGACAAGTTAAAACTTGTATACGCGCCGTCTCCAAACAGGGAAAAGTGCATTTATAACAAAATATGAACATGACAAAACATGTACAAGACGCAGCCCACCATGACACATTCAAGAGTGCTCTCACCATCGCCAGAGATGGAAGGATAGGAGGTTACTTGACTATGACTACATACCTTTCAATTGCAGGATAGCTTTGCCTCCACCAGCGGCAACCGGCCGGGCAGTCCCGACGCGCTGGTCCTAGTGACAGACGGGCGGTCTGACGACGCCATGGAGTTCGCCGCTCAGTCCGTTCGGCACGAGAACATCTCCATATTCGCTATCGGCATAGGAGACAACGTGGACCAGGGGAGACTGGAGATGATCACGGACGACCCCCAGAAGGTTCTGTACGTTACCGGTGGGCAACAGAGCGCCACGGCTGCAACAAACAGGCTAGAACAGTGGTTTAGTGGAGGTGATGTTTAGATATTCACTTTACAATGGCTAATGGTAAATCTGGGGCCACAGTGTAGCGTGTTTGTAACAATTAAAATGTTGGTTTTTATATTGAGTTAAGCAATTGAAATTTTTTTAATTTGTCCAAATTATTATTTTTTTGCATCAATTAATTATTTCTACCAGTCAAAGATCTAGAAATCTCGACAGAAACAAAAGATTCACAAGTTGTCAATGCCGTGGCATTACGGTGTTATTAAACTGATGATTTAAGAAGTTCCAACTCAATCACGTATCAGACCACTAAAGGTTTGGGGCCTTTCGTCTAAAGTTAGCATGGACTTGAATGTACCCATGTTACAGGCACACATTGCGAGGACCCGGGAGCACCGACAAACGGGTCCCGGCGCGGCACGTCTTTCCAGGGCGGCGACGTGGACTTCAGCTGTGACGACGGCTTCACTCTGAACGGGGTGACCCGCATCACCTGCCAGGCGGACGGCACGTGGACTGACGACGTGCCAACGTGCACGGCAGTCGGAGGAGCGGGTGAGAAAACTACTAGTACTCTTAATAATGCGTATAGAAGGCAGTAAGGTCCGCACAGCTCAAGCGATGTTAATGTGTAATAGCGTGTTGTGCGGTCGATGAAGCAGGTGAGAAAACTACGCTGAATGATTGAATATCAAAAATTCTTTATTCACAACCACCTGTTTAACTCTTCCAAGATCCGACGTTTCGATGACCGTCATCAGGGCAAATATGACTGCTTCACTGTACACTGAAGCTAGGTATTACTGGTTCATTGTGTCTAGAGTTGCAGCATATATAAAGTATGACCTCCAATGTAACTTGTAACGCATACTGTATTTTAGGTCTTGTTCCATTATACACAAGACAATAGTTATGGGTAAAGTCGATGAGATTTTCTATAATTTTGACTGATCCCTCAGCTGGCGGCGGGCTCGGTATCCCTGTCGCTGCGCTGGCGGCGCTGCTGTGTCTGCTCGGGCTCCTGCTCCTGGCGGGCTGTATCGCCTTGTGCTGCAGCAGACAGTAAGTTTGTCTTATATACACCGTTTAAACAATACATTTAAACAAACACAAAAAATATGCAACGGGAAACCGAGGCGAATAAATGGAATAATGATATAGAAACTGCTGTAGTGGATCGGCGGTAAGTGGATGAGGCGTTGAGGTTTTTCATGTTGTTCTATGTGGGTGATTTTATGCTAAAAGCACCTGAAGATGCATGTAGTATAAAATATTGCAACAAAGCTAAAACTAGCTTAGAAGGATCCAAAAGCTATAATAAAAAACATATAAAAAGCTATAATAAAACAAGAAATTTACAACAATAACGGGGATACTATTTATATGTGTAAAAGAAAAGGGACAGGTACCCAGTGACATTACAACATTTGTCAACAGCACTTCGTATGCACCGGCGGCAGCAATGGCGGCTCCCATCGAACCAAAGGTAAGGTAAAGCCATACTGTGTAGGTGACACTCACACGAGCATTAAGTATTGATTTCCTACGAAAACTGACAGAAGGGTGGTAGTTATCGTTTATCGCACTCTGGTCCAATCTTTGCTCAGAAGGAGCCATTGGGTAGGATTTGAAAATAATCTGTAAAAAAATGTCACAAAACTAGAAGAGACGAAGTTAGAAACAAAGATGTCATGAATCCTTGTAAATGAGACACAAAAACGTGTCAGGACTAAATATGCTGCTACTCTCGAATCAAATATGGGGACTCCTTTTTGTCCAGCCCCACCCCGCCCCCAAAGAATAAATATGAATAAAAACATTCTAAAAATCATATCATTATATCGTACATTTCTCCACTATTTTGCAACTTTCATGGTAGTCATAATCGTTTGTTTGACTGTGTCTGTTTTTGTTTCTTTTCACGTATCCCCCTTGCGGTTATTCTACGTACGACACTCACTCGAACAACACATGTACAAGGCCAAGGGGTCGGAGTCCCAAGTGGCCATAATAGACTTCGTCGGAAACCCCTAGCGACGAAACGGACCTCAGTCGCCGCTCTTGTTTCAAAAGTTATTATTAAGCGATTGATAATTCAAAGGACAAACGTAATTCTCATACGTAGATATCAATATAGAGAGAAAGATAGAGAAATGTCTTAATAATAATAAATAACAATAATAATTTTGTTCACATTTGGCAGCCCGTGGGCTTAACATGCCACAGTTAAAGCTGATAAAATAGCTACATGGGCTGCAGAATGTTAGACACTTTAGACAATTTACCCGAAACGCATTTCAGTTCCTGATTATTGTTTTATTGTATACGTGGTGAAGTAGTGTTCACTTTCATTTGTTAGTTTTCGAACTAGTATTATACCGGGTAGTGCGATTGTTCGTGTACTATGTTGCTAATACTCAGTATGAGAATTTAGAGTTCATGACATAACCACTTTGTGAATGTAATTTCTCATGGCTCAGCACCATGTACGAGTATATGTTGTACGTGCGTCAACTGTCCCCCTGCAGAGATAATTATACATATAGATATATTTAGAAGGTTCTCTTCCACCCTTGGTGCCCTGTAGGACGACTGGTTGTGTGAGTGAGGCTCGTCTCTACCTGGCTTTTGTCCTACCCGTGAAGAGCCCAAAGCTACGCAATAGGGCGCCGTTCAAGTTAATTGGCAGTTAACATTGTGACGTCTAAAATGGAAGCACCATGTATGGAGGTGTGACAGGTCTTCGGCCTTTCGGGCGAACGTATAATTAGCGGTCGGACAACCCCGCCCTCCACAGCCTTTATTCAGCACTACAGACCTATTAGATACACTAATTTGACCCTGAAGCAATTGATAATCAATTAAGCTAGAAAACCGTCCAAACGCAGAATACTTGGTTATCGTAGATAACCACTCCTGTCTGATGTTCACGTTAAACCGTGTTTATACCTAAAATACTCTATCCTATCTATTTTTGTGACTTTGGAATCTGTTTCTCACGTTGCTAACACATTCACTTACATATGTTCATAATGTTCAAATAAATAGACATATCACAGACGTCTTTGTTGTTATAAACTCATTTCGATTACTAATCTTTTTCACAACTCGTTGGTAAGCTATTCTAATGCAGTGGCATGTTCTACTCATTGTCTCTTTATCCATTATCATTTACAGTACATAGATGCTGTAAAAGATAAGTAGCGCACACAGAAGTCTCTGTCACGTCATGCTTATGGAATGCTATCTGAATCTGTCGGACAATAGTAGGAATACCATCGTAATAGTGGTAGTTACTATGGCATGTATAGCTGCAGGGTTCAAAGGTATCTTTACACACTTGATCTTTTGTATGACTGATATGTCCCTGTCACACATAGCTGAATATGGCCTCCCGAACTCCCGCTAACCATGATTTTGAGTAGGTCGGGAGCAGGGTCGGTTGTGGTTGTCTAGTGTTCGGCGAGGTTCTTCGGCTCCACCCGGCGAATGCTTAAAACATTCTAGTGTGGACGGAAGGTTCGGCCATGTTTGGCCGGTGGTTGGCTGATGTTCGCTGTTGTAGTAAATGGGTATTATATATGTAAGGACCGGCATGGCACTACCATTACTACACAGGCAGTGCTCCCAACCCCACCAACTATCTGACAACTAACTCTCTGCCAATGCTATGGCTATAATTAACGCTTACACTATTTAACGCTGAGTTAAGTATTTGTTCATGAGTGATTTAGCACATTGAACAGGGGAAGACCCTCCCTATTGCAATCTAGGCTTTTCTAGTCTACATACCAGGCTTACCTATGAAGTACAAATACTACGTAATTGGGTTGTAAAGACTAGACACCCAGGCGAATGAAACGTCGTGTGCAACACATAGAGTGACGTACAGAGTGACTTCGCTGTCTACGTTCGTATATATGATCTACATTCGTATGTAGACAACGAGTTACCGCATTGTTTGACCTATCCCATGCCTGCACCATGTCACCAACCTTGTAACCGTTGACATCATAATCGTTCGCGCCAAAACATATGCCCATCTTTGGGCAGACTTGGGTGTAACCCAACTTTGGGTGTAACCGTACAGAAGGGCAAAAGATCGTCCTCAATTATCGCACCTGGCGCTTGGCGGTAATGAGCGTTAATTCACAATTCTGCACGCTACAATGGACATGACTCAACAAGTCAAGACTGTATCGTTGTACGTTTGGTAAAAAGTGGATTTTTGGACAAAAGATGTAAATCCAATGACAGTACAGATCGGTACAGGGAATGGCCTGCGCTTTTCACTTTATTGATACCTGAGTTTTTTTACCAACAAGATACCTAGTAAATCACATGGTCGGATAAAAAGCTATCGGACGAACAAACGTTTTGCAACGGACCTACATTTTAGGTAGCTTGGTTACCAAACCTATTTAAGATGCCGATTCCCTTTCGTCCTCTCCGCAGAAAGCGGAGCTGAGAGGACGAAAGAGACTCAGCATCTAAAATAGGTTTGGTAACCAAGCTAAATCTTAGGAAAAAAAGAAATATCGTAATTCTTTTCTAGGTTAAATGTCCATGCACTCTCTTATGTTCTGTCGCCAGGCTTAATTTTTTCGACTTTTTGCAAAACCATAGTTGTGGTCCACGCCCAATTAACTTTTGGGCGTGCATGCTCTGATCTTGTCTCACCGGGTACGTAGTTAAGTTCAGACGTTCACACGAGACAGCGCCCGTCCACGGCGAATTTCTGCGCGCTCCTTCTCTAGTCTGAGCGTCAGTCGGCCACCGACGAAGTCCGCCTTGGCACACGGTGCCTCTCTAGAGAGCCAAAGATATCAGTTTTTCTAGTTGTGAAACGGATTTCGTTCACTTTTGGAAAAAAAAAGCCGGGTTTGGAGTTCGGCGTACAACATGAAGAGTGCCCTCGGGCTTGTCAGCGCCGTTCTGGCGGCTAATGTGTACATGGGTGAGTACCTCATCTGATCACACGGTCTCACACAACAGATTTATGCGGGTAGTATCTGATGTTAGAGTATTCGCTTGTAAGTGAACGTTTCCATTTACATGTGCGTAAGATGTGCTATTCTAATGTATACAAAGACTTTAGGATGTGAATTACGTTGAAGCGACACTTAATCGAAGAACTACAAATTACTGCGTTGTGATAATTTTATAGGGTCTATGCTACATGTGTATCGATTATTACTGATTTCTATTGATTATTAAATGTTTTAGATGTACGGAATGTACTATCTCGGTGTGAATATAGGCGCCTTTCTGGACGTTTTGTATGAAGATATGACGCTCTATTGTTTGGCAAGAATGTTCTAGGTGTGGTTCCGATTGCGTACGTATTTTGGGTTGGGCATGGTAGGGTTCCCAAAATACCACATATCACTCTAATTGCAATCAAATCACTGCGTCATTCACATGAAAACTTAACTATTATTAGATTTTGATGATTTTGATTCAAGGCCCAGGTATCTATGTTCGTTGTCGACACGTTCTTCGTAGTGTTAGCATGTATTTTCATCGTGTTGTCACATTTCGGTCACGGTGACCTTGAAGGTCAATTGAATGACAAAACACTAGTTGACGTCGTAGTTTCAGCTTGTATAGTACCGCCAGTGTTGTGTTGTCACCATCCGACCTTTCAGTTAGCATGACCCTAAGGTCAACCAAATAAAAAAACACCGGTCGACGCGTTCGATTTAGCGCGTATTTTCATCGTGTTGACGCATTTCGGTCACGGTGACCTTGAAGGTCAGTCAAATGACAGAACACTAGTTGACGTGTTCGTCATAGTTTTACCATGTATATAGCACCGCCAGTGTTGCCACCATCCGACCTTTCAGTAACCATGACCTCAAAGATCAATCAAATAGAAAAAAAATCGACGGGTCGGCCCATTCGATTTAGCATGTACAATGTATTTTCATCGTGTTGCCGCCTTCCGGTCAATGAAAGGTCGATCAAAGATAGAACATTGGTCGACGCGTCCGTCGTAGTTCTAATATGTACAGTACCGTGTTGCCACATCTAGCCAGCCCTAGCTTCAAAAGTCAAGCAAAAAAAATCACAAGTCGACGCTTACGGGCGCTTACGCCGTGTATAGTCACATTTTACTACGGTGACCTCACAGTAGCCGGGAAACCTAAAAAGTTAATCAAATGACAGAACACTCGTCGACCCGCCCGTCGTAGTTCAGTTATCTGTACTACCGTGTTGCCTCATTTCGGTAGTAGTCATAGTCACAAAGGCCAATCACATAGAAGAACACAAGTCCACGCGTCCGCCGTAGTCTTAGTTAACGTTCACTTCAGTATTATTTTACCACATTTTAGTAGTCGTGATCTCAAAGGTTAAGCAACTGAAAGATTCCTAGAGGGCACGTCTGTCTTTATATACCGGTGCCGTGATATCAAAGGTCAATCAAATTACAGAACAGTCAATTATTAATTATTACTATCTAGAGTCTATGTGTTCGTCGTAGTTTTAGCGTGTACAGTCATATTTTACCACGATGACGTCTGTAGTAATGATCAAATGACAGAACACTTGTAGTCGCGCCCGGTAAGCAAATCAAAGAATCACCTACAATTATCTGTCAATGATGTACTGGAGAAGTAAAGAAACAAAGGAATACGAAAACATTTTCTACTACAAATATAATGCACAATATATACATGTACATATCGCAACAATCTTAATAGAATAGATAAATTCATGCATTTTAGATTGTGGTAAATTCAGCTTGCAATAACAAAACGCTAGCTTTCTTACCGA
The DNA here is from genome assembly GCF_001625305.1 of Branchiostoma belcheri. Classification (NCBI taxonomy): domain Eukaryota; kingdom Metazoa; phylum Chordata; class Leptocardii; order Amphioxiformes; family Branchiostomatidae; genus Branchiostoma; species Branchiostoma belcheri. Next base: position 1,611,421 of record NW_017803865.1, on the reverse strand, counting down.
CGCATTTTTAAGATACACGTATCTCTCCATTGCAACAGGTATGACGGCTTGTAACTGAAATATGGACATACATTTTTGACAGTTGATGTCACTGTTATTATACGGTTCTTTATTGAAAAGTAATAACTATAGGTAAATATTTTTTCAGCTGTCTCCCAGGCGACAGTCCCACCTGCACTACGTGAGTGCCTCATTGTTTCTTATATAATCAGACTGTGACTTTGTAGTAGAAAATCGAAAGAAATATATATACATAATCGCAACAACAACATTCGTATAGGCCTACTATTTTGTATACGTAAACGTGCAAAGTGGTGCGCATGCAATTTTACATGTTCTTCTTTTTACACCATCTGTACAGGCCAAATAAAAGGCAAAATAGACGTTTTCTAGCATTCCAACATGAAAACTCCACAGCACTCCAAACCCGAAAACATACACCCAACAATGACGGCAATGACAAGCATCGTGACTTTGTCGGAAAATTTCCGTACTCGTGTAACGTGTGTTTCTGTTCTCCGACTTACGTATTACACACATCCTTTGGTTCACATACCAGCAAAATAAAAGTCAAACTATATACAGCAGCACATCTCTGATAACCCAAACTCATACATGACGAAGGTATGAAGTCATCGACCCCTTGTTTCAAATGTAGCAGATAATAATAATCCAATTACCCATTCGTGCCAAAGATATCAGACATTTTAAATCATTTTAATTTCTTTCAGCCAACAACTGTCTTTATCCAGTAGACCTGGTCTTCCTTGTAGACAGCTCGGAGAGTTTCAGGACAAGCGGTTTCAACGATGCAAAGACGTTTCTCCAGAATGTAGTCAACTATTTTACTCTCGGAGAAAACGACACAAGGGTCGGTGTTGTGACGTTCAGCAACGAGGACGAGCAGGTTACTCGGGTTAGGCTCAACGAAAATTACACCAGAGTTGAGCTTTTAACTGAGATCCGCAACATTCCCTACGACAGAGGCCATACCTTCACTGGACTTGGTCTCGACCACGTGCGCAACAATTCCTTCCTCGAAGTAAACGGCCGGCGGAACAGTACTCTTGACTTTTTGGTGGTATTAACCGACGATGAATCTGAGGACAACGTCAGCGGCCCAGCACAGCTGATACGAGACATGGGCATCACCGTGTTTGCTGTAGGTGTTGGCCCGGAAAACGACATTAGTCAAGCTACACTAGAGACTATTGCTGGTGACCCTAACAGGGTGTTCAGACTGACGGACCATGATGAGCTTGTGGACAGCGTGCGAGCCAGAGCTATAGGAGGGGACATTTGCAACGGTAGGTACTCTCTCTTTTTCTCTTTCTTTCTCTTGTAGACAGTTGGTTTAGAATGACTAGGAAAGCACAGTTACAAACAGACTTCTTATACTTATTCCTTATAAAACTTACCGTGAAGTGAACAACTTAATATTTAAACACTGTTACGATATAATGTACGTCTGTATAATATGGCACATGTCGTCTTTCACAGAATTTTGTATTCATACTAAACAAATTCGGCCTTGCCTTTACAGCCACCAACCTGTGCGATCCACACCCGTGCCACGTCGACGCAACCTGCCGACTGTTGGGGAGGACCTTTGAGTGCAGCTGTAACATAGGATTCGTCGGCGACGGTTTCACCTGCTCAGGTTCGTCAAGCTGTTATACGGAGTAAATTAAAAACTATGACTATGTAAATTTGTTCATGCGTGTTTCAAAAAGAGAAACGAGATCTTATATATATAGTCGTAACATAGTAATGTAGTACTTGTTCTTCCAACACTTAAACCTCAGTTATCTAAGGTAGTGCATTTGGCCCATGAATATGGGCGTGAATATTCAATAAAGGTCATTGTCATTGTTATTACTGTACCATCTGACAGGTGTCGCTATTGCATGACATATGTATGATGCTAGTGCCAAACATTTCAACTAGTTGTTTGTTTTACGTCTAGTTACCAAATTAACAAGTCGTTTGCATTCTACATTTTCAGTTGTACAATGCCCTGTCCTGTCGGCACCAGTGAACGGCGCGCTGAGTCCTGCAGGCAGACGTCAGTACCAGGACGTGGTCACGTTCACGTGTAACTCGGGGTACAACCTGGTGGGCGCGACTAGCATTACCTGCCAACAGAATGGTGCCTGGACTGCCAGTCCACCGACATGCAACCGTAAGTTAAACTTTCCTGATGATATTCGCGCAGGCACATACACGAAAAGACTAGATGAGACCAATGGCAATGAAATACTGTACAGTTCCTGAAAACAGTCAAACGTGATTGGCATTATTCAATAAACAAAGACCTTGGACAAAAAATTACACTCTTCTTATGTTAGAGAACGTTGAATATTGCAAATCGTCCTTCCACTAGTTCTTGATTTCTGCATCCAGTTAATTCAATTAAATGCTGTCACGTCACGGTCAGAATGGCAGCCAATTCAGAACATGGTACCACGGCTCGTGAGTGAAAACATTCCTTTGAGAAGCAAACAATGGTTGCTTTTAGATGTTGATGCAGATTCTGTACTCAACAAATTCAAGTATTTATATATCTAGATATATATTTGACAGAAGGTATACTTTCCATTGCAGCTGTACAATGCCCATCTCGGGCGGCCCCAGCTAACGGAGCGGTGACTCCTACCGGAGCGGTCTCCTACCCGAGCGGGGTCACCTTCACCTGTAACTCGGGATACACACTGAACGGCCAAGCTACTCCGACGTGCCAAGCTGACGGAACGTGGAGTCATCCTGTTCCAGTATGCACGCGTAAGATCACTTAGACACTGTTGAAATTTCTCACAAAATGTAGTTTTATATAGCTTTGCACCATTACTATACTGGTGAAAACATAAGAGTGGCGCATTCCAATATTCAATCATTAGCAACCCAGACGTCTGCTAAATATGTAAATGTACCTCATGTCATATACATGAGGTACGCTGAGCGATCTAAATTGTAGTTCTGTGCGCCATGAAAGTATACTGTAGAAACAGCAAGAAATGCAAAACGTAATATTAATACAATTCGTTCTTCATCAATAAAATAACGTCCTTGGTCTTGATCAATCTGTCGCTCAGCGGTCGCAGCCTCTAGTCAAAGAGCTGTAATGGACGTCGTAATTACATGCATTTTTAGAACAGTAGAAGCTTTTTGTATACTAGTCAGCGCAAATAGTCCAGATGTCTGGCAGATCCAAATCTGGTACTTATATTTTAGTACACGGAACCCAAAGGGCCTCTTGGGCAAGTTTATGTCAAGAAAGATCGACTCGTGACCTGCATGTACTTGTCCTACGCAGAACCATTTACTTTGTGATTTTATTGACAGTTTTGACATGAAGGTTTCTCTTTGTAATTTCCATTGCAGCGGTAGAATGTCCGGTACTGACGACCTTAACTAACGGAGCGCTCAGTACCACATCGAGGACCTACCAGACCGTGGTCACCTTCACCTGTAACTCGGGATACGTGCTGAACGGCTTTCCTACGACGACCTGCCAAGCTGGCGGAACATGGAGTAACTCTGTTCCTACATGCACGCGTAAGATCGACTACTAGTATTTGACACTGGTTAATACTAAAAATTGAGAGCAAAACGTATTCTTTTATTTATTTATTTATTTATTTTATTTATTCTGGTTATATATCAAATACCTGTAATATACTAGTGTTCTAATGTTGGCAAAGGTAATCGTCGTCGATCAGTATCTTTAGTACTAGATAGATTTCAAATGATGACTATTTCATCATTACAGCCAGGCCATGTCCGCTTCGGGCGGCCCCAACTAACGGAGCGGTGAGTCCTACCGGAGCGGTCTCCTACCCGGACGGGGTCACCTTCACCTGTAGCTCGGGATACACACTGAACGGTGCTGCTACTGCAACCTGCCAAGCCAGCGGAGCGTGGAGTGATCCTGTTCCAACATGCACACGTAAGAATGAATGAATGAACTTTATTGCTCGACAATCGTACATGGTACAATGTGTGGCAGTAATACAACAATACTACAAATAAACTAAACTATCTTGTTACATTTCTTACCACAAACTACTATATAAGATGAATTTGACACTTCTGTACCGCGAATTTATCATTACCGTTAACAAATGATTCGCCGACTTTCTTTTTTCAGCACCTGCCACGACCGTGAACGCGATTATTCCGCGATTATTTCCATTTTTCTTAGACCGTGTACTTTTGCTACCGCGAACATAAAGTGAATCATAGTATTTGTGTTACTTTTCAGCGCATTTACATGTAGTAAGTTTACACATAGATGTCAGAACTTGACTATTTACTCATTACAGCCAGACCATGTCCGGCGTTGACTGCCCCAACTAACGGAGCTCTGAGTCCTCTCGGGCCACACGCCTTCCCGACAGTGGTCACCTTCACCTGTAACTCGGGATACGTACGGAACGGCGCTGCTGATACCACATGCCGAGCTGACGGAACATGGAGTAATCCTGTTCCAACATGCACAGGTGTGATGAGTTTGACACTGATATATACTGATAATTTCTAGCAAATGAAGCTTCTGTGTGTTTCTGTAAAAAAAAGATCAGTTCGTCATGTAGACGTACGTTTTTCCACTCTGCAAAAGGAATACATTAGATATTGTGATTTTATTTGACAGAATGCGATTTGTACTTCCCATTGCAGCGGTCCAATGTCCGGCCCGGACGGCCCCAGCTAACGGAGCGGTGACTCCTACCGGAGCGGTCTCCTACCCGAACTCGGTCACCTTCACCTGTAACACAGGATACACACTGAACGGCGTTGCTACTCAGACCTGCCGAGCTGACGGGACATGGAGTAATAATGATCCAACATGCACACGTAAGATAAATTTGAAACTGATATCTAGCGAAATGTAGGTTTTACACGCCTATACACTATTATAGTATCGAGAGCATGACTTCTTATGCCCCATTTTAATATTCAAACGTTGGCATACATACCTACATTGTAGGAACGAGCTTCAAGTTCAACATCGCTCCGTGTATTTTAAGTATACATGATTAAAAAGGCATGTTTGTGTCAAGAAATATCAATTCATCGTCTAGACATACTCAGCAGAAAGTTCCACAAGATATTGCAATTCATTTCTAGTTACTAGTATATGTCTGATAAGATTTACTTCTTTCTTACTTCTTTACTTCCATATATATTGCAGTGGCCCAATGTCCGTCTCTGACGGCCCCAGCTAACGGAGCGCTCAGTACCACAGATACCTCCTTCAATACCGTGGTCACGATTACCTGTAACTCGGGATACGTACTGAATGGCGTTCCTACTGTGACCTGCCAAGCTGGCGGAACATGGAGCAATACTCTTCCAACATGTCCCCGTAAGATGCATTTGACACTGAGAGATACAAGCAATTTATAGCAAAATGTATTTATATACCTTCTTTGAATGTTTTAATGCAATAACTAGTCTATCAATTGTTTGTCGATCAATAAATCTTCAGTACACAGATATGAAAACCTGGCTATTTCCGGATCCTCATTTCAGCCAGAACATGTTCGGCCCGGGCGGCCCCAGCTAACGGAGCGGTGAGTCCTACCGGAGCGGTCTCCTACCCGAACTCGGTCACCTTCACCTGTAACACGGGATACACACTGAACGGCGTTGCTGCTCAGACCTGCCGAGCTGACGGGACGTGGAGTCATCCTGATCCAACATGCACACGTAAGATGACTTTGACACTGACAGATACACGCTTAAACTATAGTGGTGAGAGTATATGTAAAGATGGCCCGTTTTAATTTCCAAACGTTGACAAACAAATGTGTGCTAATGGAAGCTCACTGAATGTACTTTTAGAACATAGAAAAAACGATTTCTCAAATAGATGTAATTGTACATCTATCTAACATCTATTTAACAACTATATAACTGTAGCAGGCAAACATAATCTACAGTGATCACATGATTTCATTTCTAGCTGTATATTTGACAGGAATTGTACTTTTCATTGCAGAGGTCCAATGTCCACCTCTGACGGCCCCAGCTAACGGAGCGCTCAGTACAACAGTGAGGACCTACCTGACCGTGGTCACCTTCACCTGTAACCCGGGATACAACAGGAATGGCGCTACTTCTGCGACCTGCCAAGCTGACGGAACATGGAGTAACTCTGTTCCAACATGCACACGTAAGATGAGTTTAACACTGGTAGATACAAGTAACTTCTAGCAAAATGCAGTTTTACATGTCTACACTACACTGCTGTATACACAAGTGAATATAAGAAAGATGGACCCTTTTTATATTCAAATATTCGACGTCGCGTCACTCCGTACGTGCATTCAAACTTCGACGTCACTCCGGAGCTCCCTACGTGTATTTGTAATACATAGAACTTAAAAGACCAGTCGTGCAAGTTTCTGTCAATAAAGATCAATTCATTACTTAGCTATGAACATATCCAATTGCCAACAGGACATAAAATATTCTGGCTTCATTTCTAGTTGTATGCTTTGCACTTCCCTTCCCATTACAGCAGTACAATGTTCGGCTCGGGCGGCCCCAGCTAACGGAGCGGTGAGTCCTACCGGAGCGGTCTCCTACCCGAACGGGGTCACCTTCACCTGTAATACGGGATATGCCCTGAACGGCGTTGCCACTCCGACGTGCCAAGCTGACACAACGTGGAGTAACCCTGTTCCTACATGCATACGTAAGATATATCTTAAACTGATAGATACGTTTTTACATATCTACACCATTGTATGTCAGAATATTCAAAGATAAGAATGGTGGCTCCCCTCAATGTTCAAACGTTAGCAAACATACACGTACTAATTCACCGACGTAGTCCTATTAATCATTAGTAGATATGTGCTAGAACATGGCTATCTTATCATTTCAGTTGGACAATGTTCGTCTCTGACGGCCCCAGCTAACGGAGCGCTCAGTACCACAGCGACCTCCTACCTGACCGTGGTCACCTTCACCTGTAACGCGGGATACGTACTGACCGGCGCTACTTCTACCACGTGCCAAGCTAACGGGGCGTGGAGTAATCCTGTTCATACATGCACACGTAAGATGGATTAGATACTGATAGATACAAGTTTTTATAAGCCTACACTGTAGTATAGGAAGATTGAGAGAGAGTGAGTCGGTGAGTGAGTGAGTGAGTGAGAGTGAGTGAGTGGTGAGTGAGCGAGTGAGCGAGCGAGCGATTGGGAAGGCAGATATGATGTATTCTGATTTCATTTCTAGCTGTATGTTTGAGTTTGACAAAAATTGTATACTTTCCATTGCAGCGGTCCAATGCACTGCTAGGACGGCCCCAGCTAACGGAGCGGTGAGTCCTACCGGACCGGTCTCCTACCCGGGCGGGGTCACCTTCACCTGTAACTCGGGATACACACTGAGCGGCGTTGCTACGTCGACGTGCCAAGCCGACAGAACATGGAGTGATCCTGTTCCAACATGTCCACGTAAGACGATTTTCAAGTTGATGGGTGCTATCAACGTTTGATAACTGCAGTATAAACAAATTCACCAGATACAATTGCAGCTTGTTTCATTTACAAATTCATGCTAACTGCAAGATTATGATATTAATGTTTAGTGACTTATAATTTACATTTACATTTTATTTCAGGAATACAATGCCCGGTACTGACGGCCTTAACTAACGGAGGGCTCAGTACCACAGCGAGGACCTACCAGACCGTGGTCACCTTCACCTGTAACTCGGGATACGTGCTGAACGGCTTGCCTACTACGACCTGCCAAGCTGGCGGAACATGGAGTAACTCTGTTCCTACTTGCACACGTAAGATGACATTGAAAGCAATCAACAATGAAAATTCTGTCTCGATGCAACTCACCATACGAAGATGAAAACGTCCCTTAAATAATTATTAGTTACTCGAAGGTTCTTGACCGAGACCTGTTCATCTTTTCAGCCAGACAGTGTGCGGCTCGGGCGGCCCCAGCTAACGGAGCGGTGACTCCTACCGGATCGGTCTCCTACCCGAACTCGGTCACCTTCACCTGTAACTCGGGGTACCAACTGATCGGCGTTGCTACTCCGACGTGTCAAGCTGACGGAACGTGGAGTAGTGCTGTTCCTACATGCACACGTAAGACAACTTGATACATGACAGCAATTTCCATCAATTCAAGTTGGTAAACAGACATAGATTAGCAACCGTCTCTTTATTCTATATTCAGTACACATACATGTAAGTATATGTATAGATCCCCGAATCAACAGGTTATTGACCATTACAGCCAGACCATGTCTGACTCTAACGGCCCCAGCTAACGGAGGTCTAAGTCCTCTCGGACCACACGCCTATCCGACCGTGGTCACCTTCACCTGTAACTCGGGATACGTACGGAATGGCGCTGCTGATACGACATGCCGAAGCTGACGGGACGTGGAGTAATCCTGTTCCAACATGCACACGTAAGACGACTTATGACACATTTTAAACATACATTTCTAGCATAAATATACACTGAATAGAGAAAAATGTTTCCTTCTGTGTACTTAAAAGTTGACATGCAGACGTTCGCGTCGACGAATGAGGCTTGATGACAATTAGTGAGCAAGACTACTCTTTCATCCCTTTAGGCGTACAGTGTCCAGCCTTGACGGCCCCAACCGACGGAGGGCTGAGTCCTGCCGGACCATACAGCTACCAGGACGTGGTCACCTTCAGCTGTAACACGGGGTACCGACGGAACGGGGCCACTAGTGTGACGTGTCGAGCTGACGGGACATGGAGTAGTTCTGTTCCGACATGCGAACGTAAGACGGTTTTGAAAGTTACCGATTGAAGGAATCATCTGTAGAAATGCAATGTACATACACACATGCACATTAGATAGCTATAAGGAGAAATGTGTTTTACATATGTAACAAGAGTTCTACGATCTCATACCTTCGCCAAATGATGTTAACCCTTGCGGGTGACGATTTATACAATTTTAATCATTGATTTTGTAAATAAGAGCCTCATTTACATGGATTATGTCAGTTGATCATATTCTCCATCCAATGACAGCCTTATCATAACAAAAAGGCTATTATAGCACTTCCTCATAAATTATGCAAATGAGGTCATGATTTGAATAAATTATGTTTATTAATGTTCACCTTCACTTAACTTCCAAATGTGGCAAGTATGAAATTCGGGATGCAGCAGTTACAACTATGGAATTATAAGAATTTGCCATTAATTATGCAAATTAGGTCCGTATTTACATAATCTATATCTTCAGATGTTTTTCTCGTTCTCAAGTAGATGTCACAAGTGTTTCATGGTTCTATTATCGAACAAAGCAGATTTATAGAATTTCCTCATTAATTATGCAAATTAGCTCCTGATTTGCATAATTGCCATCTGATTATGTCAAGCATCACTTCAACTACCTACATACCAAAAATCACGACAATACGTCAACCGGTTGAGTTATCGTCCTTCAAATTTTTTTCAACAAATGCTCCTGCAGTTCCAGAACAAGGCGCTAGGGGACCCAAACTCATGTCACTTCTGCCATACCCCAAGAGCTATCTACCAACCAAAATTCGTGACCCTAGCATGTCCAAAACATGAGATATCAAAACCGGAAGTTCAGCTGCAGTACCTAGAAAAGCCGCCAGGGGGCCCAAAATCTAATCATTTCTAGGTCTCATGAAGACCTACCCACCTACCAAGTTTCATTCCAATCCATCCACTGCTTCTCGAGTTATCTTGCTAAACCACAAACACACACACACACAAACACACAGACAAACGCTACTGAAAACATAACCTTCTTGGCGAAGGTAATGACGATTGGAATTTGATATGGAGGCGTCTGTGAAAATTCCTAGGAGACATCTTTTCGGTATTTCAGTCGGACAATGCCTTACGTTGACTCCACCAACGAACGGGGCGCTGAATCCTCCCGGGGCAACCAACTACCAGGACGTGGTCACCTTTACCTGTAACTCGGGATATGTACTGAACGGCGCAGCTTCTGTGACGTGCCGAGCTGACGGAACATGGAGTAATCCTGTTCCAACATGTCCACGTAAGATGGCTTTCAAGTTCATACCTTGTCAAGTTGATGACAGTGTTAGCAATTTCTATCGCATTTTAGTATATACACTTTAAACAGATGTATAGAAATAGAAAACGCGCGAATTTTTAGATTTACAAGCGTCGCTTTGTGCATCTTAAGTACATAGATGGATCCCCTTAGCAAAATGTTATTTACAATTTCAGCCAGACAATGTCCGCCTCTGACGGCCCCAACTAACGGGGTTCTCAGCACCACATCGACCTCCTACCTGACCGTGGTTGGGTTCACCTGTAACTCGGGATACGTGCGGACAGGTGCTGCTACTGCGACGTGCCAAGATGACGGAACATGGAGTGGCTCTGTTCCAACGTGCACACGTAAGAAGACCTTTTATTTGATCTATGTTAGCAGATTCCGTCAAATTGTAGTGAGTAAACCATAGAGAGAGGTGTAATTCTTTTTAATCATGCAGACCTAAGATTACATTTTTACTGATGAAAATGTAATTTATACACTTATATTTTGCAATAGCCAATACAAGAAAGAAACTATTATGACTAAACAGGCCTTAAGACTTGTAGTACAGGACGTTATTTTCGCTAGGAACGTGGATTGTTGCTTTTTCCGTTATCATGTCCCTAGTTTTATAAAATGACATTTTACCTTTTTATAGGAATACAATGTTCGACTCTGACGGCTCCATCAAATGGAGCTCTGAGTCCTGCCGCAGCGAACTCCTACCAGGACGTGGTGACATTCACCTGTAACTCGGGATACACTCTGAACGGAGCAACTGCAGTGACGTGTCGGGCTGACGGAACATGGAGTAATCCTGTTCCCACGTGCACTGGTAAGTTGGCAAATCAATACCACACATTTGACAGCAATACCATATCCTTGCCAGTCGATCTACAAAAAGGGGAGGCCAGGCTCGACCTTGACTGACACATGAGGACGGCACGTACATCCGATCTGCCCTAATATACTAGTAGCTAACGCCCCTTTCACATGAAGCTGACCATGGCCTCCGATCCCGATTCGTTCTTGAGACCATAGTTAGCAGTTAGCCATGAGATAGGTATGAACACTTAAAAGCTATGTTATCCATTGATTAAATAATCTGTTGAAACTATTCACGGAAGATAATTACCATTTTCAGGTGTGCAATGTCCGGCGCTGACGGCCCCAGCTAATGGAGGACTGAGTCCTACCGGAGCAGTCTCCTACCCGAATGAAGTGACGTTTACCTGTGACCCGGGGTACAGGCTAGTCGGAGTCGACAGGCTGGCTTGTCGAGCTGACGGAACGTGGAATAATGTTGCCCCAACCTGCCGATTCACAATTCCAACCCCACTAGGTGAGTGCTTTGAACAATGCTTGATGACACCCATAACACTTCAGTACAACAGTTCCTGAAAATAGACAGACGTGATAGGTGTTATTCAATAAACAAGACGTTTGGAAAATACATTCTTCTGATGTTAGGGATCTTGCAAATCATCCTTCCAGTTCTTAATTGCAGTACTATCTGAGCCCGATTATTTATTTTACTCTCATCAAGTGTGATCCACAGCTGAGGTAAACTGTAGCCATCAGTTATAGCAAGCGTTTATTGCTTTCTGTTCCCAGATTTCAGTGATAAAAAAGGTTTCGTCTTTTTTTTCCAGCCAACACGTGTCCTTATGCAGTAGACCTGGTCTTCCTCGTAGACAGCAGCTCCAGTTGGGGGGCGAACCGTTTCGAGAATGCAAAGACGTTTGTCCAGAACGTTGCCAACTATTTTACCCTCGGAGAAAACGACACAAGGGTTGGTGTCGTTACGTACAACGACTTTGACGAGCAGGTTATTCGCATCAGGCTCAACGAAAATTACACCCGAGTCGAAGCCTTGACTGCGATCCGAAATATCCCGTACGAAAGCGGCATCAGCACCTTTACAGGACGTGGTCTTGAACACGTGAGCAACAATTCCTTTCTCATGGCATTTGGCCAACGGAAAAACATGCTAGTCGTATTGACCGACGGTAACTCTACAGATGACGTCAACGCTACATCGCAGTACTTACGCCGGTTGCTCGTCTCCATATTTGCTGTGGGTGTGGGCGAGGAGGCGGACGTCAGCCAGGATACTCTTCAGACCATTGCGGGCGATCCTACCCGGGTGTTCAGGCTGACGAGCTACGACTTCCTTACGGATGACAACCGCGCCGCATCTGTACGACAGTCGATCTGTGACGGTGGGTACTACGCCTGTACCAGTTCTTTTATGTGTCCTGGTTATATACATGTGTATACTTACATACATTTTGTACTATCCACACTGTTTGGAATATCACTGTACAGAACAGCATTGTTTTCCTTCACCATCTTTTCTTTCTTTCTTTTTATTTTGAAATACATGGACATTCACAAAATGTTGAAAATAAAAGCAGAAATAATGATTAAAAGTGTGTCTAATGTGTTTAATTTCTATCTGATGTAGTGTGACCGCCAATGCAATATATATATATACTGTGTGGTGGAAACAGGATAGCTGTCATTTTCCAGCATACAGGTGAATTGTTGTCATTTGTATGTTTTGTTACCAGCTGTACGATGCCCTGCCCTGCCGGCCCCAACTAACGGAGCGCTGAGTCATACCGGATTGATCTCCCCCCAGACCGTGGTCACGTTCACCTGTAACCCGGGGTACAGTCTGGACGGCCAAAGCACCATTACCTGCCTACAGAGTGGTTTTTATACTGGTCCTATCCCCACATGCATCCGTAAGTAAACCTTACTTTCATCATTCAGTCGTCCCTCGAGCTCTTTTCCACCAGCTTCTTTCCCATCACTCCGGCCGCCAACCCTAGAATATCATCCCTGGAGCGCCTGATTTATTTCGCTATCTTCAAAGGCCAATTAACGTTCTAGGGATGGCATTGTAAGGTTGGCGGCCGGAGATTCTAAAGCGTGCGATCTACGTCTGATCAGAAAATCGTGCAAGTTGCATGCATACAAATAAACATACGACCGCGCCCGGAACGCCTGCAAAGGAGACTGCTTTCCCACCATATACGTTAATCACCTCCATATACGGCGGTTTTGTTTACGGTGGGTCTGTTTGTATGTTTGCCTGTGTTTCCGTACTCCCACATGTTAGGCGCGTTAGGGTAGTATGCACAGAAAGCTAGTTCAATGGTTCCAGAAAAGGTTAACCTATTTCCTGTCTTCATCATTCTGCTATATGCATGTCTGTTGCCGTAGGGGAACATGCTATATCTATCCAGATCCGTGCCTGAGTATGGTTCCGAAGAAAGCACGGTTATGGATACAACAATACAATACTCCCGGTATGAAGAAATGTTCTTTGCTAACATTGTTTTTTTTTTGTCATTTCAGCTGTACAGTGCCCCAATCTAACGGCCCCAGCTAACGGAGCGGTGAGTCCTACCGGGGCGGTCTCCTACCCGAACGGAGTCACTTTCAGCTGTGACTCGGGATACGGTCTATCCGGGGTAGCTACCCTGACCTGCCGAGCTGACGGAACATGGAGCAGTCTTCCGCCAACGTGCCAACGTACGATAAGTTTAAAACTGCATGATATTACAGGAGAAATGTCTATCATACGCGTGCAGTAGGTGGGGAAAGGCATTAATTACGAGATGATGACTCCTTCTGCAATGTTTGAATATTAATTTTGGCGAGCAAATGTCGACTGAACTTTGAACATCATATTATGATTTCAGCTGGGCAATGTTCGACGTTGACGCCCCCAACTAACGGAGCTCTAAGCCCTGTGGGAGCGACCTCTTTCCAGAACGTGGTGACGTTCACCTGTAACCCGGGATACGAACGGAACGGAGCCTCTAGTGTGACGTGCCAGGCTAATCTGATATGGAGTGCTCCTGTTCCAACATGTGACCGTAAGATAACATCACTAGAAAAATGCCAAAATGCTATTCTTAACATTTTCCTTCACAATTTTCGAACAAACACGTCGTATATGGTACAAGTAACTGTTTGCCGCCCTGTTGACTATGTGCCATCTATATATACTAGGTGTACAGTGTCCGCTATTGGGGGCTCTGGCAAACGGAGTATTGAGTCCTTCGGGAGCCACATCATACCAGGACGTAGTGCAGTTCATCTGTAACCAGGGGTACGAGGTGAATGGTCCTGCTAGTACCACCTGCCAGGCGGACCAAACGTGGAGCAACCCTGTCCGACCATGTCAAGGTAAAGAGGAAACAAATATGTCAAGTAAGATCTCCACAACGTTTTAGTGTGTGTTAATCATTTCACAAGCCCTCTTTCCTAGCAAAAGCTATGCTCCTAAACTGTTTCTATTTTTACAGCTGTACAATGTCCAACGCTGACGACTCCGGCTAATGGCGGGCTGAATCCTGCCGGGCCGCACTTCTACCAGAACCAGGTCACCTTCACGTGTAATCAAGGGTACGGACTGAGCGGCGCCTCCAGACTGACATGTCAGGCGGACGGAATGTGGAGCAATTCTGTTCCATCCTGCATACGTAAGACGTCCTGGGATTGATTCATGCGAAAAGTGTCCAAGAATTGTCTTTTGTGTGTAAAACCTGATGACATTTCTCTGCTCTTTTTTCTAATGTTTCAAACGGTATCTTGATATATATTGGATGACAAGCATTGCTTTCTTGCTTGTACAGGTATGTAATTCATGATTTTCTGTATCATCGTATTTCCCAATTCCAGTTGGACAGTGTCCGACACTAGCGGCCCCAGCTAACGGAGGACTTAGTCCTACCGGTACGACCGCCTACCAGACTGTGGTCACCTTCACCTGCAACTTGGGATACCAACTGGTCGGAGACTCTAGTACGACGTGTCAGGCTGGCTTAACATGGAGTTCTGCTATTCCAACATGCCAACGTAAGATACTTTTAACCCTGATATCAATGAAAGTACCGCACACACGCCAGCTTAAGTGATCTCAGTAGTTAATGAATTATCTCTCTTTGGACACGAGGACAATTTTTAGTTACACGCTTTTAGCTGTCTTGTTACCGAAAAGAATGCCATATTAATTTGTTGGTGCCTGGTTCTGTCATAGCCTGCTTGATGAAAATTCGTCTACATCAAAATCGCACGGTGGCCTTCGACGTATGTGGTCGCGTTGTTTGCAATATTTTATTTCATTTAAATATTTCGTTTAGTTACTTAGTATGGCATTACGCATTTGATGTTGGCCAGTAAGCGTACTCAACCGACGCTGTTATCTTAAAGTTCATCTGTAAGTCATTATGAAACAATCCACTAAGTGACTCCGTGAGCAGTGGATCATAGGTTGCAGAAAGTCCGTGGCGTCCCCGTCTCTGTTTGGGGATGGTTGCCCTGATCTGCGTGACGTCACGGAAGCGGTGGATTGCTCATTCCTTGGCAAAGACTGGAGTTGTACAGTCAAAAATTTGGGTGAGTCCAATTTTTGTGTTGGATATTACAGTTCAAACTTGTTTCATAACCGACGCTGTTGTTTCTCCAGCGGTGCCGTGTCCGACTCTAGCGGCTCCAGCAAACGGAATAGTGAGTCCAACCGGCGCAGCGTCATACCAGGACCAGGTGCAGTTCATCTGTAACGCGGGCTACAGTCGTGTCGGTGCCCCCAGCAGTACCTGCCAGGCTAACGGCACGTGGAGCGACCCGGTCCCAGCCTGCAATGGTAAATAGCCGTACTTAGCCGAGACCCAATCTGGAAAGCGTCGTCCATTGTACTCTATCACCCATATCCTATGTTAAGCCCATGTCGCACATAGAATTTGGCTTCCCGACCCAAGACTGCCGAACTTCCCCAACAATGATTGCGAGTAGGCCTGGAGCAAGGTCGACTGATTTCGGTCAGGTCGGCCACTCTTCGCCCGCGCCAGTCTCCGCTAATGTTTTAAAACATCCGCACGAAGTGTTCACAGGTCACAGCTACACTAAACATGCAAAATATTACCAATGTTCAAGAATATTCGCATGTTATCTTCATCAGTATTATTCTCTATTTTAGTTGTACAATGCCCAACATTAGTTGCCCCGACAAACGGAGCACTGAGTCCTACCGGAGCGACTTCCTACCTGACCGTGGTCACCTTCACCTGTAACACCGGGTACGACCGGAACGGCGCTGCTGATGCGACGTGCCAAGCTGACGGAACGTGGAGTCGGGACGTCCCAACGTGTACAGGTAAAGACATCCTGTCACTGTGTCCTTGTACAAGAAATGGCCCACAATATACCACTGACAAGAAAGGTTTGTAAAAGATACTCTGCTAATATTCGAATGAAAGCTTATCTGTGTTTGTAGATCTGGAATGGAATCCATACAATTTGAACCTCAACACAAAGGAAACACCAGGAATTCATTTGCCAGACAGTTATATCATTTCGGTAGCGAAATGGTAAATGTCTGGCAAATGGATACAGCTGGCCAATTTGATAATAATAATGAAAGTTTATTGCAAATACATGCCCGAGGGCTAATTGCAGACAACATAAGAAAGAAAATACAAATGTACAGTGATGCCTTAGCGGCCACCGAAATATGGAGATTAGATGACGTCAGGAGTGAAGTAAAAGTGGCCGAGAGACGGCTCAGGCAGGGTTGATGAAGATTTTTTGTCGTTTCAGCTGTAACGTGCCCGACGTTGACGAACCCAGCAAACGGTGTACTTAGTCCTTCCGGATCGAACTCCTACCAGAACACGGTGACGCTGACCTGCGACGCGGGGTACCAGTCTAGCGGCGTCTCCACCATCACGTGCCAGGCCGATCGCTCATGGAGCGCCGCCATTCCAACATGCAATCGTATGTTGACTTTATGGCAAAATTTGACTTTATTTGCAACATTTCAACATTTATTACATGTTGAAGCCGACGAATAGCCGACGCTTCGATGAAAGTCTGTCATCTTCATCCGGGCAATTACATATGACTTGTTCACTGCGCTAGCCTCTAAAGAAAAGAGTAGAATTTAATGAACAAATATGCCAGTTGGATCGCGCGGACCAACTTCCCTTAACTTTGCTATTGAGTCATTTGCCAATCTGATTAAATTATCAACGTCCTTTGGCTTTCTTAAACTACTAGTCGCAACAAATTACTTGACAATGCGTACAAGTATTTTGTTGCAAACTGTACTTCACCCAGTCAGTATACATGTACAATAAAGGTTGTTTTTCATCCAATGCATGTTAATTCTCTAGGAACACTTGATTACAATTGAGGTATTTATTATAAGAAAAAACCCTCAAACGTTACACTTTTCACGTAGTTAATCAAGACTATCTTGTCAATCCAGCGGTGCAGTGTCAGCCCTTGACAGCCCCTGTAAATGGTGGATTGAGTCCGGCTGGCGCAACTTCATATCAAGTCACGGTGCTGTTCACCTGTAACCAAGGTTACGAGCTGGTTGGAGCCGCCAGTGCTACTTGCCGAGCTGACCAAACATGGAGTGAGACACCCCCAACTTGCAGAGGTACGTACATGAATAATCAAACTCTCACCTTTTAAAGCCCCAGTCACACATTCAGGACCTTGCCCCCGAACAAAGCCGACCAAGGCTGACGTTCGGAGCAGTCTAACCAGATTTAAGTCACAACAACTTTTCTATACGAATCGAAACGACTTTAAGGTAAATCTGAGTCAGATTTGACCAAACACACCCCGACTTAAATGTACTCCCGGATGGTTGGCCGGTGTTCTGCGAACTTACAGCCGAACACCAGACAACCGAACCTCCCGACCAGCCCCCTGAATGTTGTAAACATTTGAGATTTGCTCTTACCTACTCCTAACCATTTTGGGGGGCATTCGGCTAGCGGCTAGTGTTCAAGAGGCAAAAGTCTGGAATTTGTGACATGTAAACAAAATTTGTTCGATATTTTGAAACTTTTTAACTATATAACCATATTTAGAAGATTCGAATCTTTTATTTATTAATATGATTGAATGTTTCTAGTCGTACAATGTCCACTATTATCCGCCCCTGTGAACGGAGCGCTGAGTCCTTCCGGAGCGACCTCCTATAACGACGCGGTCACCTTCACGTGTGACACGGGATACCAACTGAACGGACCCTCAGATGTGTTGACGTGTCGAGCTGACGGAACATGGAGTAATACTGCTCCAACGTGTACAGGTACGAAATCAACATCTGTCAAAGATTCTGTCAAAGATAAAAATAACATCTGGCACATATTTTAGAAAGATATTTGGGTTAAATGTTTGCAATTGGTGTGGCCAAGGTACCAAAATGTTTTCCTCATATTTCTTTTGTTCTCTGTCGGTTCAGTTGTCAGATGTCTGGCGTTGACGGCTCCAGCTAACGGAGCTCTGAGTCCTGCCGGAGCGAACTCGTACACGAACGTGGTCACGTTCACCTGTAACCAGGGATACGAGCGACAGGGAGCCTCTAGTGCGACGTGTCAAGCCGACGGAACATGGAGTAATGCTGTTGCAACTTGCATACGTGAGTTCAATTCAGTTGAAACGTAAGGTATGGTCACATTTGCACGATAGCAAACTGAAGGCATTTTGGAATATTTTGGGGGATAGCCGTTCATGTGTACTTGACGTACAAGATTCAGCTGTCTTGTTACAGAAAAGTCTATTAGATCCTTGTCGGCGATCGGCTGTCTCATAGCCGAACCGAATGACAGAAGTGATTGCCTTAAACTTCAAAATCAAAATCGTACGACGACCTACGACGAATGTGACCGCGCAGGGTAACCTGAACACATCGTCCAACAGCATTAGATGATGGCCTAGATACATTGTGTACGTACGGGATATTATACATGTAGTTCTCCTTTGGCATTGATTTCACCAGTGACCCAAATGTATTCTTCTTACTCCAGCTGTACAATGCCAACAATTAACAGCTCCAGCAAATGGAGTATTGAGTCCTACCGGCCCCATCTCCTATCAGAACGGGGTGGACTTCAGGTGCAACGTGGGTTACCAGCTGAACGGAGCATCCCGTGCTACCTGCCAAGCCGACCAGACATGGAGTGCAAATGTTCCGACATGTACAGGTACATATGGAAATTACAAATGAGTTCGTCCTCAGTCATTCGTCACCAGTTTCTTGATAGCGTGACAGAACGAAGCTCTTCGTCCTGAAGACCAACCTCCTCGAATACCTTCGTGTCAAAGAGGGACGGGCACTTCTATGACTTTCATCCGGTTTCCAAAGAATTGACGGACAAAATCAGCCATCACCTCCTTGCGAATAACATGTATACATGACCTGCTAGTGACAGCCAATAGTTATGAATTTTGAGATCTCTGGCATAATACCATCAAGTTGCAATTGGCTATTTGTTATATACAATATATCACCAAATTCACATCTGCCAAATTGAAACGGTTTCATCCCAGTTGAAACACCAGGTGAAAAACCTTTGTCAATTCTTAAGCTAGCGTCTTAAACATTTCCGTGTTTTTTTTTCATTGATATCTTTCTATGTTTTCAGTGGTACAATGCCCGCTGTTGACGGCCCCAGCTAACGGAGCGCTGAGTCCTGCCGGCGTGACTGCTTACAACACCGTGGTCAGGTTCACCTGCGTCCAGGGATATGTACTGACCGGCGCCGCTGATGTGACGTGCCAAGCTGACGGGACATGGAGCGCCAGGCCAACATGTAGACGTAAGATAACCTACATGTAAAATGAAATCTGTACAATATGTCAATTAAACATTGGCATAACGGAGATTTTTGTCGTTTCAGCCGTACAATGTCCGATTCTGAGCGCCCCAGACAACGGATCGCTGAGTACCGGAGCGAACTCCTATCAGACTGTGGTTACGTTCAACTGTAACCTGGGGTACGAGAGGGTCGGCTTCGCCAGTGCCATCTGCCAGTTTGACAGCACTTGGAGCAATACTGTTCCAACATGCAGAGGTGATTCAAAACCCCATCAATAGGAACGTGCACACTAGATCGCTTAGCTTAGCCTCTAGACGAAGTGGTTGCGAGTTTGAATCCCGACTGCGAGCGCCATCGTTCACACGATAAGCACGCCAGTAAAAAGTCTCAGTCCTAAGGACGGGGTGTCAAGCCATGGTCCCCTTTCATTGCCAAACGTCAATTCTACACTAGTTTTTTAAAGGTTGGGGCAACGCTTGGACAAAAAAAGGTATACCACTTTACCTAGGTCTACATACAAGCTACAGGACATACATTCACTATAGATTGTGATAGATGTGTTTGAAAATGAGCCCTCTTCAATCATATTATAGTAGACAAAGCATTAACCTAAATGAGACTGCTACGTTGCTACTACAGCTGTTCAGTGCCCGCTGTTGACCCATCCGGCGAATGGAGTCGTGAATCCTATCGGCCGCAATTCGTACCAGGACGTGGTGCGGTTTACTTGTAACACGGGGTTCGAGTTGAACGGAGAACCCAGTGCTACCTGCAGGGCTGACCGGACGTGGAGCGAGCCCGTCCCGACGTGTACAGGTATCTATCGTGTCCAGAACCGTGTCTATCTAGTCCTGTGCCTGTATAGTGTTCGGGTTAGGGTTAGGGTTAAGATCAGGCTCGGTCCTGGATAGTCTCCGCGTATATAAGTACGTAGATCTAATCTATTCGCCACCAGACTCCTTTGCAGGTTGAATAGATAGTCGAAATCGGCCTAAAAAGCAGGCCATATTTGGACATAGGCCAATTTTTCCTACTATGACCGGACAATATTATAGGCCGATTTAAGCTATTCATTTAGCCTACAAAGGATTCTGATGGATACTATGTGTAGTCAAGGATTAGACATCGCAGTCCTTACAATAATTGCAATAATTTCTATAATTTTTTTAATTGTTAAGGAATAGTAATTGGGGGATTTTGAATCAATTCATTTAATCCGTAAAGTCGCAGATGAAATCATTTTGAACGTATGAACTTGGTGCGAACATTTATTCATCGCTATATCTATTGCAATAATGGGAATAGGATTAATGCTTCTTGTGTCACATATTGCCAGTTTTTTTTAATTTCCTTCTGATAACTAATATCCTTCACATTTCTCTTAGTGTATAACTTAGGAAGCATTGTTTTCCCTCATTTTTTATAGACATCAATGAGTGCAGACTGAATATGTGCCATAGTCTGGCTACATGTACCAATACTATCGGCTCATTTCGGTGTAACTGCTTCAGTGGATACTCTGGAGATGGATTCACCTGCAGAGGTTTGTTTAAACCAATCGAATACTGCAAGAACATGAGAGGGAGTGAGAGAGAGGCAGGCAGATAGACAGAGAGACAGACAGAGATAGATTAAAAAGCAAAGAGAAAGATTTATGTCCTGTTTCACAACTTGGATGACATTTTACGACTATCATTTTTGGTATTGCAATGTCCCGAACTGGGCTCGTCTGGGCTTAAGGTAACCAATGTACTTGCTACTTGCAGCCGATGACCTACACATTAATAATTGTGCATTACTTGATCTAAAAGTAAAACTCCATTGCAATAAGACTTCAGAACTCTTTCCTACATCAGTCCATCAGACTCTACAATCAGACTGTATAATCAGAACTTGTTAGGCCTGGGATGTACGGTTCATATCATTAATATGTATATATTCATGCATATATGTATGTAATGCAATTTAATGTTATGTGTTTTTAATGTATTGATTGTAAATACCAATGTCATTCAGGCATTATATAATTATAAGTATATACTGTATGTCTGCTATGTTGGTATAATAATAAAGAATTGAATTGAGTAGCTTGACATCCATCCTGCTCTAGCTCCTATTGGATGTAACAATCCCTTCCATGTAGAAAATTCGGCAAGAAAGCATTCAAAGAGGCGAAAGCACATAGAATAGAATGGATACAGATAAAGAAAGAATGCATTTGCCTGATATATTGTTTGCCTCCTGGCTGCCTTCGACAGATATCAACGAGTGTGCTCCTACCTCACCCTGTCACCAGTGGGCGGTCTGCACCAACCTACCAGGGTCATTCATGTGTAACTGCACCGAGGGATACATCGGAAACGGATTTATCTGTGCAGGTATTTGAATTAAAACGCCTTTGTCAAAGAGAGAGAGAGAGGAGAGAGATGGAGAGACACAGCTGGAGAGACAAAGAGAAAGGGAGGGACACAGAGAAAGAGGGGCAGAGACACATTTACAAACGCCCATCTCTTTATCTGAGTTACCAACCATGGCCAAGACCTACTGAGTCTTTGGCACGTGTACATTTAAGCTTCTAGAACTTTCTGTTGCGTTGACGGTTTCCATTGTTTCCACCCATCTTCTGTTTGCAGAACTTCCGTGTGACCGCTGGACCTGGCGGTTGGGACCTGGTCTT
>NW_017803865.1:1571031-1589021 GCF_001625305.1 Branchiostoma belcheri | reverse complement strand
AAGATGTTCCCATGCCACTTCTTCTGAATTTGGGGTGTTGGCCATCAAGCATCTAATGGTCTAACCAGTAAGTTAGCCGCTAGTAGCATGATATAGTCAGGTTACATGTTTGTTTTTTTTCAGTTGTACACTTCGTACGTTTTTTCATGAAGCTTGTAATGGTTTAAGCCGCAGCCGATCATGATTATCGGTCTATAAACATTTTCAGTTTGATAATTTGGTACAATATATCATGCCAGGGGTTTTCTGTGGAGATCCTGGTGCACCTGCATCTGGTGCCCAACAAGGAACATACTACCAGGGTGGACAGGTGGACTTCAGCTGTGATGACGGTTACACTCTGGTCGGGAACAGCGCTATCAGGTGTCAGGTCACCGCCACGTGGAGCGGTACTCTCCCCACGTGCAGACGTAAGATACTGTTCTACAACGTTGATGCGACATAAGTATTTACCTATAGAAGAGTGTCACGACGTCCTTTTTTTTCTATATCAATCTTTTAGCCTCGTTGTTCAGTTAAGTTTCCATGTTATACATTATACACATTTCTATTGACGTTTGAGAGACTTATAGCGTAATTGCGTCGAAGTATACCGCAATTACAACATGCTGTGTTCAATTTCTAGTCCCGATGATCATCAGATACACTCAAAGTTAATTGGCTCCCTAACATTGACAACTGCCTCAAAAAGCGAGAAGAAGTTGAATCTGTAAATGGCAGTTCACATCAGTATGTTTAGCTTAAGTAAGATGCTGTACTTTTTCCTGTGTTTTTATTCACGACTTATACCTAGCTTGTAAGAGCATAAACGTGCAATATTTTTACAGTTGGCGATCCATGTGCCCCTAATCCATGCATAAACGGAGGGCAGTGTTTCCCAACGATTACTTCCTTCCGCTGTCGATGTGCCAGTGGATACCTTGGTCAAACATGTAGTAAGTATACTACTTGGGTACTTTTGATGCTGTAAAATGTTTAAGCAGGCTGTGGCAAAACCGACCACCGACAAGGACCTAAGACAACATCTTCCGCAAAAAGACAGTCAAATATTGTAGAACACATGCTGGCTCTCTTGGGAATGCCCCCAGTTTGCGATCGTACGACGATCGCTCCTTAGGCATGGTTTGCAAATTAATCCGAAGAAGGTTCTTGACCAAGACTATTATCGCCATTTCAGACAGGCAGTTGCAATGCCCGACGTTGCAGGCTCCGACTAACGGAAACCTGAGCCCAATCGGAGTAGCCTCCAACCAGACGGTGGTCACCTTCACCTGTAACTCGGGATACACACTGACCGGCGATGCTACTACAACGTGCCAGGCTGACGAAAGATGGAGTAACCCTGTTCCAACATGCACACGTAACTCCTTCGTTTCTTTATCGATTGCATTTTATTTCATCATTTATAAAATTGGAATGTGTGCTTATGATCCTTTACAACAGTATTCCATTTAATTTGATTATCATGATCTCACATAAGAGAACGCTCGCCATGACATTTCACAGCAGCGGACAACTCTCGACCTACCTCATTAGAATATGCCCGATTTGGGAGCAATGACGTACATTTGTAATTAATTCCTCGCTGCTATTTTTCCTTTGACTATTTTTAGTGTTTAATTTAAAAGGTCAATTGATAAGTTTCTTAAAAGAGAAGTGCGTCCTGTCTCAATACACGAAACGTTTCTTCAAAGCACTTGCAGAGGAATGCTGCTCCAACAATCATTGGTATGTGATTCCTGTAAGTTTTATGATCAAGTCTATCACGCCATTTCAGCCAGACAATGTCCAGTCTTGACGACCCCAGCTTACGGAGCGCTCAGTACCACATTGAGGACCTACCAGACCGTAGTCAGGTTGTACATATGTACATATTCGAGTTGACAGAAGTCATACTCAAGATATTGTGGTTTTATTTCAAGCTTTGCTAAGCTTTGTTTTCCTTACTTCCCTTGCAGCGGTCCAATGTTCGGCTCGGGCGGCCCCAGCTAACGGAGCGGTGAGTCCTATCGGAGCAGTCTCCTACCCGAACGGGGCCACCTTCACCTGTAACACGGGATACACACTGAGCGGTGCTGCTGCTCAGACCTGCCGAGCTGACGGGACATGGAGTAATGCTGTACCAACGTGCTCGTCATCAAGCACAGGTTAAATCATAGCTTTTGAGTTATCATTTTCATTTTCTAAGTAAATATTTCCTTTTGGGGCAAGTGAATACTAATTTCTTCTCGTTTTGTCCCATTGACTGTTACACATGTAGTATATTGCTCTTAGTGTTTAAAACATGAACTGAGGTTGTCAGAAGAACAAATGCATTCTTTATCAACGTTAGGTACAGGTAGTCTCCAGTAAAACCCCCTTTCCACTGGTCGGCGATCGCCAAAATTATAGACTTCTGTCACCATCGATTTCATAATTGAAATTTGATGAAAGATGTGAAAGTATGATTTAAAAAAAACAGCGAAACGTACAAACACAAAACGTTATTTTATCTCTGAAAAATCATTGAGAGATTTTTGACTTTGATCTGTCAAATCCCATACTATTAGTATTGGATTATTGATCAAGACTATTTAACCATTTCAGGTGGCACACAATGTCCGGCTCGGGCGGCCCCAACTAACGGGGCGGTGAGTCATACCGGAGCGGTGTCCCCCACGAACTCAATCACCTTCACCTGTAGCTCGGGATACACACTGAACGGCGATGATACTGCGACGTGCCAGGCTGACGGGACATGGGATAAAAACTCTGATCCAACATGCACACGTAAGATAACAGAATAAGTCTATATAGATATTTCTAACTGTAATTTATAACATCAGATAGTAGTGCATTAGATTGTAAAGAAATTCATATCTCCGCCCTTACTTTATCAATTGCGTTTAATCATGAAAGCCTTTCTTATAATCCTATGCAATATAATGTCAGCATGATGTAGGATTTGTAAGGCAACAAAACGCACACAACGAACGTTCTTCATCTATGAAATTCTTGAGTGATCTGTCAAACCGTTGGTCGCTATATAGTCGCAGCCACTAGAGGAATGAGGTGCAATCATAAGTACAATGTATCTTGATGAAGTCTATTTTTAATTACCATTTCAGGTACAGGTATCATACAATGCCCAACGTTGACGGCCCCAACTAACGGAGTGCAAACTCCTCCCTCAGGACCATATAACCACGAACAATTGGTTATGTTTACCTGTAACTCGGGATACAGCCTGAATGGCAATTCTATTACCAGGTGCCAAATGGACGGAACATGGAGCAATGCTGTACCAACGTGCACGCCAACCACAGGCACAAGTAAGATAGATTTAGATTAAGCATTTATTCCAACAAGACTCAAACGCAGAACGCAGTATTCATCTGCGAACGTAGTTTATGTAAG
The DNA here is from genome assembly GCF_001625305.1 of Branchiostoma belcheri. NCBI lineage: Eukaryota > Metazoa > Chordata > Leptocardii > Amphioxiformes > Branchiostomatidae > Branchiostoma > Branchiostoma belcheri. Next base: position 1,585,625 of record NW_017803865.1, on the reverse strand, counting down.
TGAATGAATGAATGAATTGAAGGAATGAATTAAAGCTTTATTGGCCAAGAAAACAAATAGCAGCTATGGGCTGAATTGCGTTCTTGGCTGTTTTGTCCACATGTGTTTATAAAAGAAAGAAGAAGCTTTAGAAATATGATTTACAGTAGACATTATATAGCGTTTATGTTTTAGATTTTAGTGTGTTACATTTTGTACAGCACTTGTGGTCGTCTTTGCATTTACATGTAGCCCTTCGGAACATGAATATGCAGTATTGAGAGATCATGTATTGTATTTCAGCTGGCGGACTCACCTCCAATGAAATTGCCGCCATAGCCGGGGGGAGCGCGCTGGCTTTGGTGCTACTCCTGGCCTTGTTAGCCTGTGTGGCTGGTGCCTCAAGAAAAGGTGATACAAAGTCAATGTATAGCGTAATGACCCCCTCCCCTCTCTCTGTGTGTGTGTGTGTGTGCGTGTGTACATGTGTGTATATATACTATATAATCTGTCTCTCTCTCTCTCTGTGTACATGTGTGTATATATGCTATATAATCTCTCTCTCTCTCTCTCTCTCTCTCTCTCTCTGTGTGTGTGTGTGTGTGTGTGTGTGTGTGTGTATGCGATATAGATAGATAGAACGATAAAACGATAGAACGATAGATAGATAGAACGACAGATAGATAGAACGATAAAACGATAGAACGATAGATAGAACGATAGATAGAACGATAGATAGAACGATAGATAGAACGATAGATAGAACGATAGATAGATAGAACGATAGATAGAACGATAGATAGATAGAACGATAGATAGATAGATAGATAGATAGATAGATAGATAGATAGATAGATAGATAGATAGGTAGATAGATAGGTAGATGGATGGATAGATGGATAGATGGATAGATAGATAGATAGATAGATGGATAGATGGATGGATTAGCATATTTATAAACTCTGTTCTGTTCGTCCCTAGCCGGTGAAAAGAAGCCCGCACGCTCCCCAAGGTAAGGAAAGCCGATCGACGAAAGGCATTCAATTGATTTGAATTAGTTTGATTTTGCTTTCCTAACAAAACGGACGTATACTCGTACTTCACCATTTTTCATATCTAGTCAACAAATCTTCTATGTTTCTATTGGCAATGTTCAGAAAGTTGATGATCAGAGTTAGCCTCTACCAGGCTTCAGAGTCGGCTGGAAAGAGTAGTGGAAATTGGCCCTTAATCAGATCAACTTCCTTTGCGTGTGATACGTGATCTGTCAATTCCAATTCAGTCGTAAATATGACTGAAAATATTTTCTGTTTCCTCTCCCTACGTATCCACCTTGCGATGATCTACCTGCTTCCTGTCCATCCGAACAACATCAGCGGGCCCACGTACCCATGATGGACTCCATCGGAAAACCAGCGATGAAACACAGCTGATACTAGTAGTCAACCCTAAATAGTTAAAATTTAGAGTTAGCATCTAGACTAATCATTGTTCTTAATTGTTTGTTCGTCTTTTAAAGTTACTTGTAATTAACCAATTGTTCGTCATTTGATATTACTTGCAATTAACACGTTGTTTGTTTGTCTTCTTATGTTACTTGCAACTAGCCATCGGGCAAAGCTTTGCAATAGTAGAATACCAGTTAGTCATCGAGAATAACAGACTATTTTAATACATTATTAGTGGTCGACGATCGAAACGATTCCCCATATTTTAATTCTTTGACATTCTACTTACGGTAAGGTAGTAATGGTGGTTAAAGTCTATTTAGGGCAGTACTAGTAGTGTAGGATATTCTGTTATTTTTAATCAATGATTCAATCGATGCAACAAGCGTACGTTGCTGCTAAATTTGTCTGTATGAGAAATTATAGTTAGACACAGCTACTCAGAAGCATACATACGTGTTCTACGTGCGTCAAAGGTTGCCTTGCAGAGATAATTATATATAGATATATTTAGAAGATTTTCTCCCGCCCATGGCGACCAGTAGAACGACCGGTTGTATGAATGGGGCTTTAACCGGCTTTTGTCCTTGAATATAATGTGAACGAAAACGCCCTGATGGTATACTCAAGTTAATGCAAGGTTCTCCCTTAATCATAACCCCGTGCTAGTTGGGCAGCCTTGGCTGTATCTTCAGCCAAACGATCAGTTAAATGGATCGTTATGGTAGAGGACCATGTATAGTGGTGTCACCAGATTACAAAATTAGATCAAAGTTGATTGTCGTCACCCCCCCCCTTCCACTTTACAACCATTATCGAGTATCGGAGATCCGTCTAAAACATAGATTTTAATTTTGAGCTATTATTGGAAGACTTTATAGGCGAGATAAAAGAAACTGAGATTATTACAGCAGGCTATCCCCTGATTTGTTATCGCGCCATAATGTTTAAACTGCCATGCCTATTGTTAATCAGAATAAAATAATTTTCACATTTTTACTTTAATATGTAAGAAGATGTAATAATTTCTTTGTCGTTCAAATTAATATACTGCCCGAAAATCCTTGATATTAGCTCTATCCCTTGCCATGCTAGTCACGTTATGATATCATATATATTCATACATTACATTCGTTACTTTTCATCATGATTGTTAATACATACATGCTGTAAAACACACGTAGCCCACACAGGAGGCTCTGTATGCCTGTCCGGCTTCTGAAATCATCTCTGAAGCCGTCGGACAATAGTTAGAATCCCACCGTAATAGGTGTAGTTAGGAAGGCATGTAAAGCCACAGGGCTGAAGGGCAGTAAACTGTGCGGGCTCACGTTTTCCCACAGTCATTTTCGAGTATCTGAGATGAACAAGATGAAATATCTGAGATAAAAAATACGCATTTTCTGAACACCAAAACAAGCAAACATGTTTTAGGAGAGGTCACTGTGAAAGCAAACAAACAAACAAAACGAAGTTATCATTTACATCCACATACTTTCGGATGTTCGTAAATACATTCTTTATTCGTAAGAAAATCAGAAAAACTCTTAGTTATACCTGAACTGTTTGACCTTTCCCATGACTGCACCCTGCACCACGTCATCCTGGGATTCGCGCCAAAACATATGCCCATTTTTGGGCAGAGGGTGTAACCGTACAGAAGGGCTACCCTTGTACAGCTGTTTCAGTGTAAATATATATAGTGTATAAATAAAAAGATAAGATAGTTCGATTTACGTTGAATAGGGGCCTCCCCCCCTCCCCCTACGAACTGTAACAAATTAACACGTACAGAATTATTGAGCAGCCTAGTAAAGCCTTGATTGCCTGCCGGCTGTAACCTTGTAAGCAGTACACAGAACGACGCTCTATGTGACTGCGTTGTCTTGGTCGGTATATACGTTCTATATGTATGTCTAGCCAAGGAGAAAATCTTTAAAACTCGGCGTTGCAACGCAACCCTTATTTTTGCTATGTCATGGCTGCACCTTGTCACTAGTTACGTCACATCAACGTTCGTGTCCATATTTGGCAGACTTGGGTGTAACCGTACAGAAGGGCAAAAGATCGTCCTCAATTATCGTACCTGGCGCTTGGCGGTATTGAGCGCTCACAATTATCCACACTACAATGAACATGACTCAACAAGTTTGATCTCCTTAGTAGTTACCTTCTGTCTGTTCAACATTCGATAAAGTGCATTCCTTGACAAAAGATATTCAGATAAGCCAATGATAGGACAGCTTAGGTCTAAAAACACGTTGCTTTTCAATTATTTGTTGCTGAGATTGTTGCCTCGTAAATTACACTGTATGGTGGAATGAAAAACCTTGGTTTTTGGGGACTGACCTAGGACAAACGGGGGGATATGAGGGAAATATGTATCCGACCATCTTCTTTTCTGGTGAAATGTTCTCGTACTGTTTCCTCCTGTTGCTCTGTTGTTGCTTGTTTTTTGTTGCCAACTTGCAACATAATTTGTATTTATCTTCCCAACAAAATGAGTCTACCCCTCACTCCACACTCGTTCTGGTCGGTCCCTATAAACTGAGGTCACTGTAAATTCATTTCTTTCCACGGAGGGTTAATTTCTTAATTTCACGTAGCAAACCAATGGACAAGTAGTTTTTTTCCGGATAGGTGTCCACGAAAACCGTGAAGATAAAAATACCGCGATCATTTCAAAATTTACAGTACGTAGACCCGGTGTGATCGCTAGCGCATGCTATTTATAACCACTTGGTGTACATTCAAAGTCGATGACATATGTTCGCAGATAATGAGACAGAAAGTATGTCGAGGCCCCTTTAATTGGAGGGGAGTAGTTAATCTACTGTCAGACGTGATAAAGATATACATGTATCCCCATGGTATACATGGATTAGTTTATGTCCATGGACATATACAAGTACGATACAAGTATGAAAGTCGACAGCTTCTTCAGAGCTTTCAAACGTTCAGGTAAATTCATTTAGGACATGTACGTACAAGTAAGACAATGATCACATTGATTGGTCTTTCATGTGTTGCGTAATAAGTTAGACTACAGTGTATACATTTTCGTGCATTGTCAAGGCGAGGTCACATTCGTCATAGGCCGTCCTACGATTTTGATGGCGTAGAATGTTTCTGTAACAAGACAGCCGACTTCTGTACGACACGTGTACGACTATCCACAAAATGCCCTCACGGATTTGCGTGACCGGGTCCTTACTGATGAAACGATAATTATCTTCTGCGTTCAATGAGCGACTATTTTAATGGATATCTACATGTAGGAACCAGATAGATGTACGGACTAGTCATTTTGTACCTTTATACGTATCGTACTTGTGTGTTCCCTAGCAATCAGCCTGTAGGCAACTTGAAAGTTTGGTTCAGTACATAGATAGATAGTGTGATGTGAAACATCCACTATGATTGATGATGACCGCCTTGTCACGTTTGTCTCCTTGTGTTAAAGCAATGGCCCTGAAGCTGACCTGGCTCCGATTATGGGCTGCAAAAGGGGCTTCAACTACGCGTGTTTAGACATTGGCCCTAATCCAGATGATGTAGTGTGCGTTTACGATCTAGCCGCAAAACATAGGGATTTATTAATAGGTAGGCCTTCAACGCATTTGGGTATGTTTGTAGAATGAATATTCGTGGTTAGAACACTGACGTTGCCCCCTTTTGCACCCTCGTACTGCAAAATTACCCTGTCTAACCACTGATGTTACTTAATTTAAGGGGAACATACCATGTTAACGATATATAATCAAGGGTCGACGGACAGTTATAAATTCATTCGGCAAAACATGTTGATAGTAAAAGATGTTGAATGTAGAGAGTATGTCTCAGTCCATGTTATCTGGGTTCATCATCTCGTGTATTGATACAAACAGAACGTATTGCATGTGTTAAACTGTTTCTCATGTTTATCATAACTTTTATTCTCCATCAATTAGAGAGTGGACTTTTGTACGCAATGCCATCTATGGGCTAGTCAATAATTGCATGGAGACTTGGGAAATTGGTCCATAAAAGTTTTACCCCCTAAATGTATGTGCAGATGACCCTGAACACGCCTGTACATTCTTGAACGACGTCACATCAAGGTGTGTCGCCTCACGTCCAACGTTTGCGGGGTCGTTCTCTTGTCTCGTCAGGCAGTTCGGACGTGCACACGAGACGGCGCGCGTCCAGAACGGTTTTCTGCGCGCTCCTTCCCTGAGCGTCAGTCGGCCGCTGAGAGAGGACGCCTCAGCTCGGCACACCGTGTCTCTCTGGTCAGATATCAGAGTTTCGAAGTTGTGAGACCGATTTCGGCCACTCTTGAAAAAAGGCCGAGAGCACTGTTAGGTAGTTAAAACGTGTGCAAAAGACAGAGCGTGTTCAAACCGACCATCTGAGTATCAGACGATATTTCGACAGTTCGCCTCGGCACACAGTCCTTCTCTGGCCAGCCAGGGATATCCCAGCTTCAAGTTGTGCGACGCAAGTCGGCCACTTTTCCGACGAACAGGCCCTAGAGTTCGACGTGCAACATGAAGGTCGCCCTAGGGCTCGTCAGCGCCATTCTTGCGGCTAATTTGTACTTAGGTGAGTAAATCCTCAATCTTTCTTTGTTCATTTTACCTTATCCTTACTTGTCGTCCGTTGTGCAGAGCAGCACCAATTTAGACGGTCATCAAATGCTGATGAGAACCAAGTCACATACGTCGTACGATCGTCGTGCGATCGCAAACTGTGGACATTCCTAGAATAGTTGTGCAGGTGTCGTGCAAAACTCAACTCTTTTGTTACGGCAACGTCTGTCTTAGAGCCATGTCAAAGGCTACTAGAAAATTCTATGGATATCAAAATCGTGCGACGACCTACGACGATTGTGACCACGCTTAGGTGGACTTTTGTCTGTAAGAAAAATATACATATGTGTGTAAAGAATGTTTTAAGGTGTGGACGACATGGGAGCGATAATTGATATATAGGGTGCGGCCGTCTATTATCCCAGATTACTCCTCTCACTTTTGTGCTTAGCCCTTATTTATGTAGTCATTTCGGTTATCTTTTTTTCTAGCAGACCCCACGTACTATTGTGTAAAAAGCTATCATTAAGATACATATGATGCAGCCCTTTCCACTAGAGGCTGCGACCGCTGAGCTACTGAATGGACAATTTGACAGATCGTTCAACAGATTCCATGCATAAAGAACTAATCATTCCACGTTTTGAGCGTTTTGTTGTCTTTTAAACACAGACTATGCTTCATATTCCAATCGTAAAATTAACTGGCAATGTTCACACATGTCAGTGATCGCCTTCTAGTGGAAACGGGGCCAAGTTAGGACCTGGTATTGAGTTAATACGTGGTGCGTTAGGGCGGCCAAGCTACGCCATTGCCATTCATTGTGACAGCACACAGCCTATTTAGATCTGGCATATTTGGCTAATTATGCAGGACTGATTAAAGAGGAGCCATTTTGGACAACTCTTTAAGTGGAGATAAAGTGCATTCTTGTCCTTGAGACGGATTTGTTTACATTTTGGGATTTGTTAAAAGTTAGGTACCTTTTCGTGAGATTATATTTACATCCTTTGTTTGGGGGTCAACGAATAAGTTAAGAAAAAACTCATCATAAATGATATACAATTGCCTGCCCCCCCCCCAGTATATGTACTTGATCGTCTGGAGTATACTATTGGCAATGCGGGCATTGGTGTAACAACTAAATGTAGCGGAGAGCATCTTAAACTACAGATTAGCTGGCCTTGTTGGTCATTTCCTCTCTTGACAAGATATCGTTAAAAAGTCAAACCCTTTATTTTGGTTCAGTACATCACAGCGAGCTCATAGAAAGTATTTCATACAATCCTTGGATGAACGGAGAATTTTCCACAAAATATTTTCTTTTTTATAGTGTCAGAACTTTTGACGGACTAAACAAATACCACCAATATTCCACAATAGTTCATGAGCGCAGGGGTATGCAACATTTGACGTATTCTCTCGTCTCCAGTTTAACACGTCAACTACTGACCTCGACGGGTCACTAATCTGATCATCATGCCTGATTGAACGAAAAAATCACCGCCTCTCTTTGTGAGTAACCTCGTGAGGTGATGCCCCTGGAATCCTTGCATCTTTTGAATTTATAGCTGAAGCTACTGTTTTCTTCGCTTGATATTTACTGTAATGGTTTATAAAGAACATTTCTTCATCTAGAGATACATGCAACCAGGAGAAAGCTCCTTGCATGGCCTTCAAGATACCGGGTATCAAGAAAGAGAAAAGTGTTGAATACTTTTAAAGTCCCCCAACTTTCAGATATCCAGAAATTGTTGCTATCTTGTGTAACAGTTTTTTGTCCAGCCTAAACGGGAGTTTTCTCCCATTGCTGGGGCAACTTCACAACACAAAGAAGCCTTATTTTGGTTGGGCGTGCCTCAAATGACGTATAAACCCCTGCCAATCAGTCAGTCTTGCGAACTCCGGGGTTAGCCATAGCCTGGAGGTGTAGCGGCGCGAGTGTTTTTTGGTACAACAATGGGTTGAACTCTCACCTGCCTGCTTGGTGAATAGCACAAAATGGGTTGTTCAAAATACAGAATAAACTTTATGACAGAGGTATTCTAATTGCTTAGGCGGGGCCCATTTAAGATAAAGCTAGATAAGGGGCGATGGCCGGAAAATCACAGTGCACAAATGTAATTTAATGATGATAACAACTTTTAAATTGGAATAAACACTGATATTTGGCGCATGTGGTCTTAGATGGGGGCTGAAAAGATTTAAGAACAGTAGTAGAATATGTACACAAACTTTGTCCAAGGAGACCATAGTCATCTCAGATTAAGATTTAACCTCATTATCATACATGTGAATCACGAACCACATGTTGCAGCGATAGGTGACTTCTGAAAAAAATTGCCTAACATTTTTTAAATTGTCAAAACGAATGAATGAATGACGACCTTTAATTCATGCCAATATAGTAGTAAACGATAAAGGCTATAATTAAGAATATCGGCATAATTAAGGATATCGGTATAATTAAGGATATCGGTTAAGTCTGCTTTTGTTGAAAATTAATCAGAAAACTGTATTTTTTTTTACAGCTGCCTCTCAGATCCCACCTCCCCTAGGTGAGTGTCTCAATGCTTCATATGTAGTCTCACTATGTGGCAGATAGGGCCGATTAAAAATCATCCAAAAATTAACCAACATCCATCATCATCATCATTATCATCATCACTATTAGACTACTTTAAAAAGTAGCGTCCGTATGATTTTACCTGTCTGTGTCATTTGTGCACCGTTCATCACATGCTGTAGGTCTAAAATTAAAGATGGAATAGATCACGTCACTTTAAAACGGTTACGTTGATACAAGTGTATATATATAACTCCACCTATTCACTTTAGATCTTTTCCAAATGTGATCTACAGCTGAAGTTGATAGCAATCATTAATAGTAAGCGCAATCATCTTGATCTTGTGAAGATAAAAAAGGAATTGATAGTATCTGGGTTTTTTGTTGCAAGCATGCATGCTAGCTGTTAACGTTTATGTTAAATATCCGAATATCTTTCTTTTCAGCCACCACATGCCCTTATCCAGTAGACTTAGTCTTCCTTGTAGACAGCTCGGAGAGTTTCAGGACAAGCGGTTTCGAGGAAGCAAAGACGTTTGTCCAGAATGTAGTCAACTATTTTACTCTCGGAGAAAACGACACAAGGGTTGGTGTTGTGACGTACAGCAACATCGACGCTCAGATCACTCGCATCAGGCTCAACGAAAATTACACCAGAGTTGAGCTCTTAACTGAGATCCGCGACATTCCCTACGACAGAGGCCATACCTTCACTGGACTTGGTCTCGACCACGTACGCAACAATTCCTTCCTCACAGTAAACGGCCGGCGGAGTAACACTCTTGACTTTTTGATCGTACTGACGGACGATGAATCTGAGGACGACATCAGCGGCCCGGCACAGCTCGTACGCGACATGGGCATCACCGTGTTTGTGGTGGGCGTTGGCGAGGAAAGCGACATTCATCAAGCAACACTAGAGACTATTGCTGGTGATCCTCGTAGGGTGTTCAGATTGGAGGACCACGATTTCCTTGTGGACGACTCGCACCCCAGAACTATAAGGGAGGCGATCTGTAACGGTGAGTACTTTGTTGTTATATATAGATTGTTGTGTGTTTAGTGTCTATGTGGTCCTGTCTGTACTATGGGTTTTTTCCTGAAATAAAGTCATTCATTCATTCATTCATTCATTTGTCTATGGCTGCAGTTCCTTTATGTGTCATAAGTATACCGGACGTTCAATACTGGCCAGTGCACACTTATAAAGACTATGGTAATTTTTTCTGTCTTGCTTTGTTTCTTATAAAAAAATACGCGTTTGGTTAATACTACTAGAGATACGCACGAAATGGTGATGCTGCTTCGATGTGCCGAGCTGACGGAACATGGAGCAATCCTGTCGTCCCATGCCCACGTAATAATATTACAAGAAGAAACTTCTAACAAAATGAAATTTTACATGCCTACACTATAGTGGTCAGTGTATACACATATTGTGATTTTATATCAATATATAACAGAGAGTGTTGTTTTTCTTCCTTTCCATTGCAGCGACCCAATGTCCAACTCTTACGGCCCCAACTAACGGAGCGCTCAGTACCACAGCGACCTCCTACCTGACCGTGGTCACCTTCACCTGTAACCCGGGATACGTACTGACCGGCGCTGTCAACGCGACGTGCCAAGCTGACATAACATGGAGTAACCCTGTTCCAACATGTCCACGTAAGACGACGTGCAAGTTGATATATGCTAGCAATGTCTATTTAATTGCAGCATGCAGACATTCACCAGATAGTACATGTTTTAAAAGAAAACTGCGTGAACTTAACATGTATGTATTCAAAACATAATACACTGGCATGGATAGAAATATGTCCTTTTGTGCCTCTTCAATACAAAATAGATCACCATGATGATAATCATTTTGGCCAGACAATGCCTGACTCTGACTGCTCCAAATAACGGGGTGCTCAGTACCACAGTGATGACCTATCAGACCGCGGTACCCTTCACCTGTAGCAAAGGATACTTACTGACCAGCGATGCTGATTGTATATCAAGGTTTAACAGAGAGTGTTTTTGCTTTCTAACTTACTTTTTAGCGGTACAATGCGCGGCTCGGGCGGCCCCAGCTAACGGAGCGGTGACTCCTACCGGAGCGGTCTCCTACCCGAACGGGGTCACCTTCACCTGTAACTCGGGATACACACTGAGCGGCCAAGCTACTCCGACGTGCCAATCTGACACAACGTGGAGTCATCCTGTTCCAACATGCCAAGGTAAGACCACTTGCAAGTTGATATATGCTACATTTAGTAGGTGATCGTACATGCCAAGTTAAAATAACAGGTCCGGAAGTGTCCCAACTTTCAGAAGTATAAGCATATTTTGTATCGGATACATGATCTTGCTTGGTTCTTTCCCAAAATTGCACATGCATGTGACATTCATGAGCTGTGAAGGTTGAAAAAAGACAACAAAAAAAAGACGAAGGGCTTTCATTTCTCAATGTGACCACATTTTGCACTGTAATGGCCCGAGCTCATGGCATGGTCTAACTGGTCATGTATGTTCTGTAAATGCAAACACCTACCTAGATGTAGTGACAAGTGACACAAGATGTTTGGCAATGCCATTGCTACATGACAGGGCAGAGACTAACGTTACATGTACAGTGCAACTGGTGTGACTTAATAAGGGAATGCAGATTTTGTTCACAAGCGTCGCTTTATAACTAAGATGTACATGCACTACTCTGCAGAAGGAATACATTGTGATTTGATTTTCTACTTTACCCAAATTGCCTCTTTCTATACTTTTCATTGTAGCGGTACAATGTCCGGCTCTGACGGCCCCAGCTAACGGAGCGGTGAGTCCTACCGGAGCGGTCTCCTACCCGAACTCGGTCACCTTCACCTGTAACTCGGGATACACACTGACCGGTGCTACTGGTTCGACGTGCCAAGCTGACGGAACGTGGAGTAGTCCTGTCCACACATGCACAGGTAATGTGACGCATAGTTACAAACACCTTCTAGCAAAATCAAGTTTTACACACCCGCACTATATCGGTGAAAACGTGATCGAAATGGTAGGCCACTTTCAAAGTTCATTGTGATTTTACATGAAGCTTTACCAAGCTTGTTTTCTTCTTAATTCCTGCTTTGACAAATTCTTTTAAAAATCCGTTTGTACTTCCATTGCATCGATCTAATGGCTGGCACTAACGGCTCCAGCTAACGGAGCGATGACTTCTGCCGGAGCGGCCTCCTACATGTGTACCTGTATCTGGTACCGGTAACAGGGCCGGTCCAGGTTTCTGTATAGAAATATCGTTTCCTCGATCGCCTAGATGTACATACCATAGCAGAAGTCATACCCAAGATATTGTGGTTTTATTTCAAGCTTTGCAAAGCTTCTTTTTTCCCCTTACTTCCCATTGCAGCGGTCCAATGTCCGGCTCGGGCGGCCCCAGCTAACGGAGCGGTGAGTCCTACCGGAGCAGTCTCCTACCCGAACTCGGTCACCTTCACCTGTAACTCGGGATACACACTGAGCGGCCAAGCTACTCCGACGTGCCAAGCTGACACAACGTGGAGTCATCCTGTTCCAACATGCCAAGGTAAGATCGCCAGCAATTTTATATATGCTAGCACATTTAGTAGGTGGTCATACATGCAAGTTTAAATAACAGGTCCGGAAGTGTCCCAACTTTCAATGGTATCAGCATATTTTGTATCGGCTGCGTGGTCTAGCTTGAAAGTGGTCCTATCCACAGATTGTATAGGCAGAACAAAGAGAAAGACCTTTCCTTCCTCAGTTCAGTGACCAACTGTTCTGCTGTAATGGCACTAGCACGTGATTAGAGAGTATGTTCTGTAAGTCCGGTGCAAACACCTCCATAGATGTAGTGACAACGTGATACACTGTGCTTGCTGCTCCATGGCCAGGCTGACAGAACTACATATAGAATTCAACTGTTCTGATATGTACTATACTTGTGTGACATATGGTTTGCATGGTTTGCAGATTTTGTCAACAAGTGTCGATTTATAACTAAGATGTACATGGCCTACTCTGCAGAAGGAATATATTGTGATTCGATTCTCTACTTTGCCCAATTTCTTTTTCTTTTTGTACTTTCCATTGCAGCGGTCCAGTGCACTGCTCTGACGGCCCCAGCTAACGGAGCGGTGAGTCCTACCGGAGCGGTCTCCTACCCGAACTCGGTTACCTTCACTTGTAACTCGGGATACACACTGAACGGTGCTGCTGGTTCGACGTGCCAAGCTGGCGGAACATGGAGTAATCCTGTCCACACATGCACAGGTAATGTGACGCATATAGTTACAAGCACCTTCTATATATTATAGCTAGCAAAATCAGGTTTTGCACACCCGCACTATATATATCGGTGAGAACATGAGAAAGTAAGCCAATTGCAACGTTCAAATGTTACCAAACAGACGTCTACTAACGGCCGCCGTTCAATAGATAGTATATAAATATATTTTAGTATATATACCTGGTTGTGCGGGTTTCTGCAAAGAAATAGTTCTCATCTATATGTAGATATCCTACTCATACACAAGATATTGTGATTTTATATCAAGGTTTGACGGAGAGTGTTGTTTCTGTCTTTCCATTGCAGCGGTCCAATGTCCGGCACGGACGGCCCCAGCTAACGGAGCGGTGACTCCTACCGGAGCGGTCTCCTACCCGAACGGCGTCACCTTCACCTGTAACTCGGGATACACACTGAACGGCGTTGCTACTCCAACGTGCCGAGCTGACGGAACATGGAGTAGTCCTGTTCCAACATGCCAAGGTAAGATCACCAGCAAGTTGATATACGCTAGCACATTTAGTAGGCGGTCGTAAATGCTAAGGACATGTTGATTTGATTATATGGATACCATCCTCTCGGAACCCCAAAACTGATGCAAGTGTGAGAATAAAAACGTTTGGCAAAAAAATTGCCTTCATTATGAAATCTAGGCGGTCATGAATGTTGAACGAATGACTAAACACACAGAGTGATATTTTATTAGCATGGTGAATAATAGACTGCATTTTCATTCCTAAACATTTTCTTCTTGACCTTTGGAATGGATTTTGGCATTCTGCGACATGAGTGTCGTTTTCGGATATTTCTTTTTAACTTTCGGCATATATTACTCATATTACAGCTACTTTGTACGATTTACAGTATGGTCGAAATGTTTTTGGAATCGGACGAAAATTCATGCGCGCGCGGATGCCATCCATATAATCAAATCAACATGACCTAACTTAAAATAACAGGTCCGGAAGTGTCCCAACTTTCAGTGGTATCCAACTAATCATATTTTTTCATCGGATGCGTGGTCTCGCCTTAAAAGTGAACCTATCCTCAAATTGTACAAGCAGAACAAAGACCTTTCCTTCCTCAGTCCAGTGACAAACTGTTCTGCTGTAATGGCTCTAGCACATTGTTGTCTTCATGTATGTTCTGTCGGTGCAAACGCCTCTCTAGATTCAATCACAACGTGATACACGGTACTTGGTAGTATTACTGCGCCATGTTCCGGCTGACAGAACTACATGTACGTAGAATGCAACTATTCTGTATGATTTACTGCTGTACTGGTATGATTTAAGGGCGTGGTTTGCAAATTTGTGTCCACAAATATCAGTTAATTATCCGTATGTTCATTCCCTGCAGAAGAAATGCAATGCGCTACTTCTGACAAAAAATCCTTCTTGTACGCCAAAAAGCAGTTACTCAAGCAACTGGATATGATCCTTCTTGTACTTTCCATTGCAGCGACCTAATGGCTGACACTAACTGGTGCAGCTAACGGAGCGATGACTTCTGCCGGAGCGGTCCCATACCTGTATACATATAAGGGGCCGGTCCAGGTTTCTGTATAGAAATATCGTTTCCTCGATCGCCTAGATGTACATATCATAGCAGAAGTCATACCCAAGATATTCTGGTTTTATTTCAAGCTTTGCCAAACTTCTTTTTCCCCTTACTTCCCACTGCAGCGGTCCAATGTCCGGCTCGGGTGGCCCCCAGCTAACGGAGCGGTGAGTCCTACC
>NW_017803865.1:1562145-1570873 GCF_001625305.1 Branchiostoma belcheri | reverse complement strand
AGGTGGTCGGCACTGACAGCCAAGCTAATAACGGGGTAGTGTCCTCTGACGAAGTGGTCTCTTACCTCTATTTAGTACATAGGCCGTTCCAGTTTTCTGTTTAGAAATATCGATCCCTCACATAGATGTACATGTCTTACTTGGCGTAAGTTATACCTAATGTTGTGATTTTATATCAAGCTTTTTCAACCTTGTTTTTCCTTACTTCCCATTGCTGCGATCCAATGTCGGGTACGGACGGAGCTAACGGAGCCAGCTTATAACGGAACAGTGACTCCTGCCGGATGGGTCTCCTACCTATTATTTAGTATATAGGCCGGTCCAGGTTTCTGGATAGAAATATCGATTCCTCACAGGGCAGAAATCATACACAAGATGTTGTGATTTTACATCAAGCTTTGCCAAAGTTATTTTTCCTTACCTCCCATTGAAGCGGTCCAGTGTCCGGCTCGGGCGGCCCCAGCTAACGGAGCGGTGAGTCCTACCGGAGCGGTCTCCTACCCGAACGGGGCCACCTTCACCTGTAATTCGGGATACACACTGAACGGGGTTGCTACTCCGACATGTCAAGCTGACGGAACGTGGAGTAACCCTGTTCCAACATGCCAACGTAAGATCGCCTACAAGTTAATATATGGTAGCACATTAAGCAGGTGGCACTACCGTTAGTACGTGCACACTTTAAAAAAGCAGGTCCGGCTGTGTTCCAACCTTCAATGGTATCAGCATATTTTGTATGCATGGTCTAGATTGAACATGGCCCTATCCCCGAATTGCACAGGCATTCATGAGCTGTGAAGGTTGAAGAAAGACAAAGACCTTTCTTTCGTCAATGCAGTGACCAACTGTTCTGCTTCAATGGCTCTAGTACATGGATGTCTTCGTGTATGTTTATTTATTTATTTCTTTTTTATTTAAACAGGGTAGAGACCTCAGTGCTATTTAAAACACTGCTTTTCAGGAACCTGAGACAACAAGTTACATGCACATGAAAATAATGAAACAAACACATTAAACAATACATAAAGTTACAAAACAACCCAGCGTCAAAATAAAATCGTTAACCGTAAATCAATGTTGTTAAGCCAGGCCGAGGTCAGAGGTCAGCAGTGTTGTTTAAAAACCTTCTTAAACGACAGGTAAGACGTGGCCACTCTAACTGTGGCAGGTAGGCCGTTCCAGGCAAATGCTCCCCTTTACGCAAACTTTCTTCGGCCGGATTCCAATTGGACTTTAGGAAGTTTTCTCGGTGCAAACACCTCCCTAGATGTGATGTCAACGTGATCATGCACGGTGGCAATTCATGGCCACACCGACAGAACTACATGTAGAACGCAACTGTTCTGGCATGTATGACTAAAGGGCACGATTTGCAAATTTTTTGCCAAGAAATATAGATTTATGACCAGTACTAGTATATACATACCGTACTCTGCAGAAGGAACCCAATGTGTTACTTTTCCCTGCTTGGACATAAACAACTTTTTTTTAATTTCCCTGCAATGTCCGGCACTGATAGCCCCAGCTAACGGACCAGTAACTGCTGCCGAAGTCGGTCTCCTATCTGTATTATAAATTTGGCCGATGCAGGTTTCTGCGATTCCTCACCTAGATGTACATATCCTACTTAGCAGAAGTCATACCCAAGATATTGTGGTTTTATATCAAGATTTGCCAAGCTTGTTTTTTCCTCACCTCCCATTGAAGCGGTCCAATGTCCGGCTCGGGCGGCCCCAGCTAACGGAGCGGTGAGTCCTACCGGAGCAGTCTCCTACCCGAACGGGGCCACCTTCACCTGTAACTCGGGATACACACTGAACGGCGTTGCTACTCCGACCTGTCAAGCTGACACAACGTGGAGTAACCCTGTTCCAACATGCCAAGGTCAGATCACCTGCAAGTAATAAATGGTAGCACATTTTATAGGTGGTCGGCACTACAGATAGTACATGTTAAATTAAAATAACAGCTCCGGAAGTGTCCCAACTTCCAATGGTATCAGCATGTGTTGTATGGGATGCGTGGTCTCGCCTGAAAGTGACCCTGTCCCCAAAATGTACAGGTAAAACAAAGACATATACATGTACCTTTCCTTTCTCAGTACAGTGACCAACTGTTCTGCTGTAATGGCACTATCACATAGTTGTCTTCATGTATGTTCTGTTGGTGCAAACACCTCCCTCAATGTGATGTCAACGTGAGACACGATTCTTGGCAATACCACTGCTCCATGACCAGGCTGGTAGAACTATATGTAGAATGCAACAGTTCTGACATGTATTGGTATGATTTAAGGGAATGCTTTGCAAATTTCTGCCAAGAACTATCGATTTTTTACCCGTATGTTTTTTTATTCATCAAAACATCAAAACATAATAAGGACAGTGAGGCACTGCACTGAAGTTTATAACTTATTTTAACAGCACCTCACAGCAAATTACAATTAACATATAAATACACAAAGTTGACATATCAGTGCGCCGTAGTCCCACCACCCAAAGACATTAATAATACTAATGCTAACAAGGTTATTTTAAAAAAAATCATTGAGCTGGGGTTGCTACTAAGGATTACGTAATAACCTCCTGTACCCTAATTGGCGGAAGCATATCCGCCGATCGGAGCTAGAACAGCTGGAAGAAAAAATTTTGGAGGTAGAAGCGTATCTCCAATCTAAGTTTGAGTGAGTTGCGCCGTTTTAAAGTTGTACATAGAGGGTAACAACAGGGAGCCTCTTAGAATAAGGTGCAGTTTTGCATTATCTGACATATTATTAAGGTTGACAAGATGACCAAGTAAATCTGCAAGGTTGCCAAAAAGTTCCGATCTCTGATGATTGTATATTGGACAGTGTAGCATGAAGTGCCCTACTCTGCAGAAGAAGTGCAATGTGCTACTATTCTCTGCTTCGACAAAAAATCCTTTTTGTACTTTCCATTGCAGAGATCCAATGTCCGGCACTGACGGCTAATGAAGCGATGACGTCTGCCGGAGCGGTCTCTTATCTGTATCTGGTGTAAAGGGCCGGTCCAAGTTTCTGTATAGAAACATCAGTTCCTCGCTTAGATGTACATATTCGAGTTGACAGAAGTCATACTCAAGATATTGTGATTTTATTTCAAGCATTGCCAAGCTTTTTTTCCCTTACGTCCCTTGCAGCGGTCCAATGTCCGCTTCGGGCGGCCCCAGCTAACGGAGCGGTGAGTCCTACCGGAGCGGTCTCCTACCCGAACTCGGCCACCTTCACCTGTAACTCGGGATACACGCTGAACGGCCAAGCTACTCCGACGTGCCAAGCTGACGGAACGTGGAGTCATCCTGTTCCAACATGCCAGGGTAAAACGACCTGCAAGTTTATACATGCTACATTTAGTACGTGGCCATAAAGTACGGATCTAAGTTTTAAAAAAAGCAGATCCGGAATTGTCCTAACTGGTATCAGCATATTTTGCATCGGATGAATGGTCTTGCTTGAAAGTGGCCCTATCCCCAAATTGCACAGGCATTCATGAGCTGTGAAGGTTGAAGAAAGACAAAGACCTTTCCTTCCTCGATGCAGTAACCAACCGTCTCCTACCTGTATTTAGTATATAGGTTGCTCCAGGTTTCTGTACAGAAAAATCGATTCCTCTCATAGATGTATATATCCTAGTTGGCAGAAGTCATACAAAACATATTGTAATTGTATATCAAGATTTGCCAAGCTTGTTTTTCCTCGCTTCCCATTACAGCGGTCCAATGTCCGGCCCGGACGGCCCCAACTAACGGAGCGGTGAATCCTACCGGAGCGGTCTCCTACCCGAACGGGGTCACCTTCACCTGTAATACGGGATACACACTGACCGGCGCTGCTACTCCGACATGTCAAGCTGCTGGAACATGGAGTCATCCTGTTCCTTCATGCACACGTAAGATGACACATAGTTACATATCAACTTCTAGCAAAAGGAAGTTTTAAACTATAGTGGCAAGAGCATGAGAAGGGAGGCCACGATATAAACGTTTAAACGTTGGCAAACAGACGTCTACTAGCTACTGTCGTTCTAGATAAATTTTGTATACAGTGCCCATATTTAGTATATATTACCTGTTGTGCAGGATTCGGTAAAGACGTATTTGTCACCTAGATATACATGTCACACACAAAATATTGTTATCGTATATCCAGTTTTGACAGAAATTGTCTTCTTTAGTATCTTTAACATAGAAATACATCTCGGTAATAACAAAATATTGACAATTTCAGCGAGACCATGTCCGACGTTGACGGCCCCAACTAACGGAGCTCTGAGTCCTCTCGGGCCACACGCCTTCCCGACAGTGGTCACCTTCACCTGTAACTCGGGATACGTACGGAACGGCGCTGCTGATACGACATGCCGAGCTGACGGAACATGGAGTAATCCTGTTCCAACATGCACAGGTGTGATGAGTCTGACAGTCATAAATACAGGCAGTTTTTAGCTACTAGTATCAAAATGTGGTATTTTAGCTCCTACCCTATTCTGGTGGAAAAGTACGAAGGGGAGGCTCTTTTCAAGATTCAATCGTTGTCAAAAAAGTTTTTTTCTGACGGAAGTCGTTCCATTTGACTTCAGTGCATTGCATTTTGAACATAGTACCATTTGTCAGCATATAATAACTGTATGTACCTAGGTATCTGAACATGAATATTTCGCCGTTTCAGTTGGACAATGTCCGTCTCTGACGGCCCCAGCTAACGGAGCTATCAGTACCACAGCGACTTCCTTCAATACCGTGGTCACCTTCACCTGTAACACGGGATACACACTGAACGGCGCTACTTCGACGACCTGCCAAGACGGAACATGGAGTAATCCTGTTCATACATGCACACGTAAGATGAATTTGGTACTAATATACGCAAACAATTTCTAGCGAAATGAATTTTTGACGCCTATACTATAGTGGTGATAATATGGAAAGGATTGACCCTTTCAATAGTTGATCCTTGGCAAAGAGACGTCTACTTAACTTACGATAGGCGACGTCGCTCTATATAGAACCTATAATGAATGAATGAATGAATGAATGAAGACCCTTTATTGTACACACATACCCACTGGGTTAAGTACAGGTCACAAAAAAGGATGGAATATAGATAACGTTACATACATACATCGTCAAGTAGCTACAATCAAGTAAATTCGGTTTCTTCTCGTTTCTTAGTAATGGCAAAAATGTAAGAACAGATATGTTTCAATACAGAAGGTTTGTCTAAGCTCATTAGAAATAAAAATTCATCTGTACAGCTTAGATGTATAAAGAAGGGGAACATAGATTGTATCAGATTATAAAGATCTGCTCTCTCTTTGTGGTATAGTTTACATTCCGTTACAAAATGTTTCCAATCTTCGATTCTTCCTAGATCACAGTACCGACATATTGGTTGTTCTAGGGGAGTGCGGTTATGTCTACCGGTTTCGATGTGTAATTTGTGGCAACTAATTCGGAGTTTTGTGACGGCAGTTCTGTGCCGTAGATAATCAATATTCAGATACTGTTCTTCAGCATAGGTGGATTTGAACAGTCTGTAGGACCTCAGCTTGTTTTTGGCAGTTCCACCTCTGTTATCATTGTAAATTTCTTTTGGAAAAGTTTGAAGGTAGATGTCTTTTAAACGCTGATTAATGGAATTAGTGATTAGAGAAGTATTTTTGTTGGGTGACAGGGGACAATGCCATATATAGCCAAAACCGCACTCCTCCAGAGACTTCCGAACTCCTGATGCCCAACATTTGGCACCAGCTTTGTCTAGCTCTATTTGACAACAAAGAGCATCTGATAGAAAACTGTCTGCTGGTACTTTCTGGCGAATTCTGATAAAGTGTTTGATAGCGTTTAGGGAGGCTTCCACCTGAATGGGAAACCTCCCTAGTTCCACATATAATGCCTGTTAGACAGGTTTGTGCCCAGAGAGATGGATTCCTCACCTAAAAATACGTATCCTACACAGCACAAGGCATACATAAGATGTTGTGTTTTCATTTTGAACTATATGTTTGACAGGGATTGTTTCTGTTTGTACTTTCCCTTGCAGCGGTCCAATGTTCGGCCCGGACGGCCCCAGCTAACGGAGCGGTGACTCCTACCGGAGCGGTCTCCTACCCGAACGGGGCCACCTTCACCTGTAATACGGGGTACCGACTGAACGGCGTTGCTACTCCGACGTGCCAAGCTGACACAACGTGGAGTAACCCTGTTCCAACGTGCGAACGTAAGACGACCTGTAAAGTTGATTTTTATTCCGCCAATTGCAATATCCATCGAGTTGTAGTATGCAGACATCCACCGGATAGTAAGAGGATTTAGAAAGAAAGAGCGAGACACGTGGATGAACATTACTCAAGATTAAGAAAATTGGCAGGCGTTTCAAGCAGGATCCCGTATTTTGTCAATGACGAAAAGTACTTGATTCTACTACAAACGTTTGACAGTTATCCAGCATCCTTCCGAGGCAGGGTCGGTGGCGCGGTATTCTATAGACGGTTGCAGAGGTATAGAATACCGCGCCACCGACCCTGCCTCGGGAGGATGTTATCCAGTTGCTTGTCAAGAGTAACAGTTTCCTTATGGAAATCACGAGACCTTTTTACATTCAAAACATGATAGCATATCCTTCATGTAAGATCAGAGGGGTAATTTCTCCAATCTTCAGAGGGTTATTGACCATTTCAGTTGTACAATGTCCGGCCCGGACGGCCCCAGCTAACGGAGGGGTGAGTCCTACCGGAGCGGTCTCCTACCCGAACTCGGCCACCTTCACCTGTAACACAGGATATCAACTGAACGGCGTTGCTGCTCCGACCTGCCAAGCTGCCGGAACGTGGAGTCATCCTGTTCCAACATGCACACGTAAGACGAGTTTGATACTAACATGTAATTTCTTGCAAAATTGAGTTTGTTACGCGCTCACACTAAAAACACAAGAGATGTCGTCCATTTTTGATATTCAAACGTTGTCAAAAAGACGTCCGTTTGGTATTAAAGGATGTCTCGCGGCCAAGCTGACAGAACATGGACTAAATTCTATCACGAAAGATTGAATCTTCGCCGACATACATACATACATACATACATACATATCTTACTCAACAGAAGGCATACATAAATATAAGATGATGTGTTTTCATTTCTAGCTATTCGTTTGACAAGAATTGTTTCTTTTTGTACAGCGGTACAATGTCCGGCTCGGGCAGCCCCAGCTAACGGAGCGGTGAGTCCTACCGGAGCGGTCTCCTACCCGAACGGCGTCACCTTCACCTGTAACACGGGATACCAACTGAACGGCGCTGATACTGCGACTTGCCAAGCTGGCGGAACATGGAGTCCCAACACTGTCCCAACGTGCGATGGTAAGACGACTTTCAAGTTGATGTTTGCTAGGCTTGCTAGCATATTATTAACTGAATTGTAGAACATTTACCATATAGTTAAGACAATATTAGAGGGCAAACGCGCCATTTCACAATATTGAAATGATGGTAAACAGACATAAAAAATATTTATTCATATCTATTCCTTTTGAACACATTATGTGCAGAAACCCCGTATTTTAAGGTTTTTAATCACTACAGGACCATTCATAGTTAACATGTACTTCCAGCTACGACGTTTGGCGACTACATGTATAAATATTTGACAGATCGCTCAACGAATCACATACATAAAGGGCGAATTGTTTACGTTATGGTCCTTTTCTTACTTACAGTCATACTTTTTCATCTTGCGCCATATTTCAGTTATGAAATCAAGGGTCAAACAAATCCAAATTTGGTCGCAGCACGGTTGCATCGCGATCGCCGCCCAACTGGAAAGGGGATGTAAATCTAGGCTACCCTGATCCAGATGTAAGATGAAAGCCTAAATAGCTTGCATATGAATGATATCTAGATCCCTTAAAGCGTAAGCTAATCCTTCAATAATGAGTCCCTTGCCCTTCCTGACAAACCTGAGGAAGGTCGGGGTTTCTCCAAGTGTTGTTTTTGAATCCTAATCCGGGGTTTGTCCTCAGTCATGTGGCCATAATGCCTTGCTAGATGGCTAATTTTGGAAATAGCCAGGTACATTCGACTTTCCAAGCTGGTTATTAATTTACATGTCTACATGTTTTCTTGCGCATTGTCCTTCTGTATTTGTGTTTTTCGTCTACCTTTGTCGACTTATTCTAGACAGCATGATGTATCATCCAGGTATGTCATCGACGTTAAAAGCAACGACCCTGAAATTGCTTTAACCTTGCCTAGATTAGGGGTTACAAAAGGGGTTCTTGATATGCGTATTTGCTGAACTTCTTGACACAAATACAGGTAGTGTTGCAAGATTTAGACCTAACTTCAAATCATTGGATCATTGGTCAGAGTTACTCTATCTTTTCAGTTAGGATACTTTCATAGAAAGAATTGTGTGACTCGAACACTGACGTGGCCTCCTAGCTTCCATACCCTTTAATTGCCAATATATGTTGTCTAACCGACCTCAAGGCAAAGCTAGTAAGTTTGGGATACACCCTACCTTTGGGGGCATATTTTGCCCGGGCAGGTAGTTCAGACGTGCACACAACATCGACACGGCGCGCGTCTACATCGAAGTTCTGCGCGCTCCTGCTCTGAGCATCAGTCGGCCGCTGAGACATTGTGCCTCGGCACACGGTGCCTATCTTGTCAGCCAGGGATATCAGCTTTTCAGGTTGTGCGACGGATTTCGG
>NW_017803865.1:1561875-1562125 GCF_001625305.1 Branchiostoma belcheri | reverse complement strand
CTAAACGATGAGCATTTGTTATCCAATAAAACTTTCATCAGATGCGCAACGACCCACCGACATCATGTTTGCAAATTGGTGATGTTGCAGCTTAATTTGCATATCTGACAGGGAAAAAGCTTTTTTTGGATCAAAAATTGGAAACCGCTAAACGATGAGCATTTTTTTCCAAAAAACTTTCATCAGATGCGCAATGACCCACCGACATCATGTATGCAAATTGGTGATGTTGCAGCATAATTTGCATATC
>NW_017803865.1:1557012-1561855 GCF_001625305.1 Branchiostoma belcheri | reverse complement strand
AATTATGCAAATGAGGTCATGATTTGAATAAATTATGTTTATTGATATTCACCTTCACTTAACTTCCAAATGTGGCAAGTATGAAATTCGGGGTGCAGAAGTTACAACTATGGAATTATAAGAATTTGCCATTAGTTATGCAAATTAGGTCCTCATTTACATAATCTATATCCTCAGATGTTTTCCCCGTTCTCAAGTAGATGTCACAAGTGTTTCATAGTTCTATTATCGAACAAAGCAGATTTATAGAATTTCCTCATTAATTATGCAAATTAGCTCCTGATTTGCATAATTGCCATCTGATTATGTCAAGCATCACTTCAACTACCTACATACCAAAAATCACGACAATACGTCAACCGGTTCTTAAGTTATAGTCCTTCAAATTTTTTCTAACAAATGCTCCTGCAGTTCCAGAACAAGGCGCTAGGGGACCCAAACTCATGTCACTTCTTTCCTACTCCAAGAGCTATCTACCAATCAAAATTCGTGACCCTAGCATGTCCAGAACATGAGATATCAAAACCGGAAGTTCAGCTGCAGTACCTAGGAAAGCCGCCAGGGGGCCCAAAATCTAATCATTTCTAGGCCTCATTAAGACCTACCCACCTACCAAGTTTCATTCCAATCCATCTACTGCTTCTCGAGTTATCTTCCTAAACCACACACACACAAACACACACACAGACAAACGCTACTGAAAACATAACCTTCTTGGCGAAGGTAATAAAAATAAAAAAATAAATCTATCTGAGCAGGACACGAGATTTGCCGGATGCAGTTATGATATTTCCAACATCAGTAATATCGCAATAGCTTGCACCATGTTTCGCTGTCGTCTTATAACAATATCGTTTCGTCCTTACTCTCATACAGACAAACTGTTCTACTGACGTGGTGTTTCAATGGCTTTTAACAGAGTTTAACACATTTCGGTATAATGATAGGTTCCAGTCAATATTTTTTACACAACAACTTTTGTTGAGGCTCTATTGTATCTACCTTGACATCATTCCTTGACCAATGTTTGTGTTTCATTTTGTTACAAACAAAATGGCTATGTTTACCACGTGCACAGTCGCTTAACTTGCGGGCTTGCCATCTAGATGATCAAAGGAAAAAATCTTTTCTTTCTTATAAAAAAAATCTTTTGCAAACGTTCTGACACGTCAAATGGCCTGGTAGAAATAATCTCATACTAACATTACAGATACTGAGGGGACGTATGTTTCCATTTTCCCCCCAAATGTGTGTTGTTTGATAATGTCTGAAACCTTCAAAGACTAAACATGCCATAGTACATTTGTATGTCATTCAGTAAGACATCTGCAGCCGCAAAGTTCACCTTTAAAACTTTTATTCAGCTTGTCACAACTATGCGTCTTCAGATGTTTTATAATTACTAGAGGGAGACTGCGGTGTGCTAGATGTCGGTTAGCTTGAGGAATGAGCCCAGTCTACTATATACTAGATACAATAAGATTGGTTCTGAGGTACTAGTGAACTGTGCGCCGCGTCCCTAGATGTAGTTCATGTCAGCTGACGTCGGTAGGTGATTAATCTTCATTGCATGGTTAATGTACAGACACTGACTCTCTCTCGTGACGGAATGAATCTGAAATAGCTTCATCTTCTCAGTCTCATGTGGAGATTATTTCTAGTTTGACTTCATATTCGATGTAATGGACTCATAGAAAAAGACACATTTTGTCAGGTGCACGTTTTCATGCACAAAAGCATTATACTGTTGGACGGTTTTGCCAACACCAGATGTGGTAGTTTTTGTCTGACAACATGGTCCCTAACCTCCCCCCTCCCAATGCTGAGGAATTTGACTACACAAAGAACCAGTATTTTTACAGGGCGTGCCTCAAACGACTTGCGCAAAGTTTTGGAGTCTTCCTTTCTGTCATACTGATCGACTGACGTGGCGTTTGGAGTCGAGTTTTGTCATGATTTCACACATTTAGGATAGGCTCCAGGTAATCTTTTTGTCGCATCGTTACTTTCGTTGAGGCCCTTTTGTTATCTTACTTAACATGATAGGGTCCTCATGAAAATGTTACGTCATATTACAGCAAAAGTGTACATACTGTATTATCTGCACTCTTACACATTAAAGGTACACCTCTACTACCTCTACAATACTACAATAAGAAGTTATGAAGTCACATGAGATGACGCGCGGGTCATGGTTCACATGCACAGGCAGCTAATAACATGATTTGATCTTCCGCCCAAATACTCCCTATTGCAAAGACAAGCATTCCCCAACGCTTAGGAAATTGAGCGTACAAAGAACCATTATTTTATCAGGGCGTGCCTCAAAAGCCGTTAAAACCTACAGGCGATAGTGCTGCGATTTAGTCGATCAAGCGAAATTAGGGGTTAGCCATAGCCTGGGGGTGTAGAAATCATTCGGTTGGAAACAACTATGGGTGAACTTTCACCTGCCTGTTTAGCATATTCTAAAAAAGACAGCACAATATATTACAGGTTTTGCGCAGAGCTTTGGCTGTTTATCTCATTTTTTATTTCAAAAAACAATTTCAGTCGCAAACCGTGATAACTACCTTCACACGTGATAACGGTTGTCTCAAACGTATCGCATTATTTCACTACATACACTAGATACTTCTTCTAATGAATTAATGAGATAGAGGGTCGCTATCTCATTAAACTCAAACATACCCCCTTTTTATCTTTCAGCCTCCACGCTTCCACCAGCATTACGTAAGTATGCTTATATCTTATTCACAATCTGTGTAGCAGAAAAAAAAATATCGTGTAATGTTGATTGCTTTTCTCTGATAATATTTCACATTGATAAAATATGTGCATTTACAATGCATAAGGTATGCACAGAACTTCATATATTGCAGTTACATTGATTACAAGCAATGTAAATGCTCTTTTTTGCACATTCTATATAAGGCCATGTTGATTTGATTGTATGGATGTATCTTCTGGGAACCCCAAAACTGACGCGAGCGAGCGTGCGAATGAAAAAAATGGCAAAAAAGTTTCCTTCATTATGAAATCTACGTGGTCATAAAGGTTGAACAAATGACAAAACACACAGAGTATGGTATGGCGAATAATAATAGACTCATCATTTTCATTTTTTCACATTTTCGTCTTTTCCTTAATTGATTTCGGCATTCTATGACATTAGTATCGTTCTCCAATACTTTTCTTTGCAACATACGACATATATTCGCTCATCTTGTACGATATACAGTATGGTCGAAAACTTTTTTTGGAAACGGACGAAACTTCATGCGCGCGCTGATGCCATCAATATAATCAAATCAACATGGCCTAAATGCTCATTTTTGATATTCCAATGTAAATGCTCTTTTTGACCATTCAACGTAAATGCTTCCTTTTTTACCATTCTATGTAAATGCTCTTTTTTTGACCATTTTATATAAATGCTCTTCTTTGACAATTCAATTTAAATGCTCTTTTTGACCATGCAATGTTGATACTTTTGCAATGTTGATAACTAGCTACAATTGATTCAAACCATGAAGTTATCACTGTTCAATTTGGTGTCATGTCAACTATATCAAACATACATTTTTATCAAACGTATCTTTTCAGCCACCCTGTGCCCTTATCCAGTAGACCTGGTCTTCCTCGTAGACAGCTCGGAGAGTTTCAGGACAAGCGGCTTCGAGGATGCAAAGACGTTTGTCCAGAATGTAGTCAACTATTTTACATTGGGAGAAGACGACACAAGGGTCGGTGTTGTGACGTACAGCAACGAGGACGAGCAGGTTACCCGCATTAAGCTCAATGAAAAGTACGACCGAGTTGAGCTCTTAACTGAGATCCGCAACATTCCCTACGACAGAGGGCATACCTTCACTGGACTTGGTCTCGACCACGTGCGCAACAATTCCTTCCTCCCTGCAAACGGCCGGCGGAGCAGTACTCCGGACTTTTTGATCGTACTGACCGACGATGAATCTGAGGACTCCGTCAGCGGCCCGGCACAGCTCGTGCGCGACATGGGCATCACCGTGTTTGTGGTGGGCGTTGGCGAGGAAAGCGACATTCATCAAGCAACACTAGAGACTATTGCTGGTGATCCTAACAGGGTGTTCAGACTGACGGACCACGATTTCCTTGAGCAAGACGCGCGCGCCGCACCTATAAGGGAGAACATTTGTAACGGTGAGTACTACGCCTGTAACAGTTCCTGTAGGCGTCCTGCCCATACCTTCCATTCAAAATCACTGATGACGTACCACACAGGATTTGCAAATGAATATAATGATAATTTCTTGCACTCACTAGTCTATGTCCTATCGGGCATACACTTTCCTAGATGTGGCACTGCTCAGGCACTGCCAGGCTGATGAAAGATAGAATGCAACTATGTCGACGTAACTTTCTACCAATATTGATATATGACCTAGATATCAAATAGACTCACATAGAACAGATTTGATTTGGTCTTAAGATTTGACAAGATGTTCATTTCTCTACTTTCCATTTCAGCGATCCAATGTCCGACTCTGACGGCCCCGGCTAACGGAGCGCTCAGTACCACAGATACCGCCATCCGGATCGTGGTCACGACCACCTGTAACGCGGGATACCAACTGAGCGGCGCTGCTAGTACGACCTGCCAAGCTGGCGGAACATGGAGTAATCCCGTTCCGACATGCACACGTAAGATGATCGACTTTTGACTCATCAATATTCACAAAACAACGCAATCAATTAGCCTTTACACACCTATACTATATGCATGCTATATAGCGGTGTAAACATGAGAAGTGAGGCCACTTTGAACGTTAAAACATTCGCAAACGTCTACTAATGACCATCG
>NW_017803865.1:1554851-1556992 GCF_001625305.1 Branchiostoma belcheri | reverse complement strand
CATTTACAATGCATAAGGTATGCACAGAACTTCATATATTGCAGTGACTATTGATTATAAGCAATATAATACTATTTTGTGCACATTCTATATGAGGCCATGTTGATTTGATTGTATGGATGACATCTTCTCTGAACCCCAAAACTGACGCGAGCGTGCGAATGAAAAAAAATGGCAAAAAATTTCCTTCATTATGAAATCTACGTGGTCATAAAGGTTGAACAAATGACTAAACACACAGAGTATGGTATGGCAAATAATAATAGACTCATCATTTTCATTTTTTACATTTTCGTCTTTTCCTGAATTGATTTCGGCATTCTATGACATTAGTATCGTTCTTCAATACTTTTTTTTGCAACATACGACATATTTTCGCTCATCTTGTACGATATACAGTATGGTCGAAAACCTTTTTTTGGAAACGGACGAAACTTCATGCGCGCGCGGATGGCATCCATATAAATAATGTTATACACCTGTTAAAAAATAAAAAGCAAGTGGAGAAGACATGATAACTAATGAAATGATTAAAGCAGGAAAATCAATCTTAGTGGCACCGTTAGTTAAATTATTCAATCAGATTCTGTCAGAAGGAAACTTCCCCAAAGAATGGTCGAAAAGTTATATTGTTCCCATTTTTAGATCGGGTAGAAAGGACGAAGTGAACAACTATCGTGGAATATCGATATCTAGCTGCCTGGGTAAATTATTTACATCAGTGTTAAACAGAAGAATATCGACATTCTTAGAAGAGAACAAACTCATCAAACCAAACCAAACGGGCTTCCGGAAAAACTACAGAACTTCAGACAACATTTTCATACTTAAAACATTAATCTCAAAATATAGTCAATCGGGCAAACGTTTGTACCCTTGCTTTGTTGACCTGTCCAAAGCTTTTGATTCAATTTGGCATGAAGGTTTATTTTTCAAACTTCTATCTAAAGGCATATCCGGCAAGTGTTTTAGTATCATCCAAAGTCTTTATAACCAATCCGAAGCACGTGTAAAAACTATTAGCGGTTTAACAGAGAGCTTCCCTGTCCAGATCGGTGTCCGTCAAGGCTGCGTATTGAGTCCAACCTTATTCAACCTTTATATCAGTGACCTCGTTAACGACTTGAACATGGCAGACATCAACGCACCGCTATTGCACCACTCAAAAGTAACAAGTTTGCTATATGCCGATGACATTGTCTTGTTGTCCGAAAGTCAACAAGGCCTGCAGAACGCAATAGACACGCTTGGTAGATACTGCCAAAAGTGGAAACTAACTGTCAACCTAAATAAAACAAAGGTTATTGTATTTAATAAGAAAGGACACACCTTTTCAAAACTTTGCTTTAAATTATTCTCCAAAGACATAGAAGTAGTTTCGTCTTATTCTTACTTAGGTATAGTCTTTACAGCTGGATGTAACTTTAACACAGCGATGAAATCACTACAAAAGAAGGCACTACGAGCGTTGTTTAGCATTAAATGTACTCTCGGAGACACTAGGGCTCCTATATCAGTTTACTGTAAGCTTTTTGATCAGTGTGTTGTCCCTATAGTATTGTACGGAGCGGAAGTATGGTGCAACAACAGATTAAATGATAACTCGCCGCTTGAACAAACACACTAAAAATTCTGTAAACAAATTCTAGGATTAAGAAGAAACGCTAGTAACTATGCCAGTAGAGCTGAACTTGGCCGCTTCCCCCTATGGATTGAAGCGTATTGTAGATTGTACAGCTATTATTATAGATTAGTTAGAAATGTTCCCGTTGAAAGCCTTCAGTATGAAGCTTACATAGTACAAAAAGACCTTGTTAAAAATAAAGTACCCTGTTGGTTGTTGAACATGAAGACAATTTTAGAGGAGTCCGGCTATGCCTGCCTATATACACACGAGTATATTAACAAACCATTCCATCTGCATGAACTAAGACAAAGATTAAAAGATATATTCATCCAGAAATTCAACTCAGCACTACAAGCACAAGGACAAAGAGAAAATCAAGGCAACAAACTGAGAACATATAAAACATTCAAAGTACTATACGACAGAGAACCATATTTAGACATTCCAAATTTTGAAAACCGCAGAGCCATGTGTAAACTCCGTATTAGCGACCACCCTCTACACATAGAATCTG
>NW_017803865.1:1552417-1554831 GCF_001625305.1 Branchiostoma belcheri | reverse complement strand
AGGGTGTTCAGACTGACGGACCACGATTTCCTCGAGCAAGACGCGCGCGCCGCACCTATAAGGGAGAACATTTGTAACGGTGAGTACTACGCCTGTAACAGTTCCTGTAGGCGTCCTGCCCATACCTTCCATTCAAAGTCACTGATGACGTACCACACAGGATTTGCAAATGAATATAATGATAATTTCTTGCACTCACTAGTCTATGTCCTATCGGGCATACACTTTCCTAGATGTGGCACTGCTCAGGCACTGCCAGGCTGATGAAAGATAGAATGCAACTATGTCGACGTAACTTTCTACCAATATTGATATATGACCTAGATATCAAATAGACTCACATAGAACAGATTTGATTTGGTCTTAAGATTTGACAAGATGTTCATTTCTCTACTTTCCATTTCAGCGATCCAATGTCCGACTCTGACGGCCCCGGCTAACGGAGCGCTCAGTACCACAGATACCGCCATCCGGACCGTGGTCACGACCACCTGTAACGCGGGATACCAACTGAGCGGCGCTGCTAGTACGACCTGCCAAGCTGGCGGAACATGGAGTAATCCCGTTCCGACATGCACACGTAAGATGATCGACTTTTGACTCATCAATATTCACAAAACAACGCAATCAATTAGCCTTTACACACCTATACTATATGCATGCTATATAGCGGTGTAAACATGAGAAGTGAGGCCACTTTGAACGTTAAAACATTCGCAAACGTCTACTAATGACCATCGTACTAGATATATTGGTACCAGTATACAGTACCCAAAGGGCCCTTTGTTGTTGATTACTAGATGTATCATATCCCACTGTGCAAAACGCCTATATGAGATATTGTGAAGTAGAATGAGCCTAATTTTTACTTCCCATTACAGCGGTCCAATGCGCGGGTAGGAATGCTCCAGCTAACGGAGCGGTGAGTCCTACCGGACCGGTCTCCTACCCGAACGGGGTCACCTTCACCTGTAACACGGGATACACACTGAACGGCCAAGCTACTCCGACGTGCCAAGCTGACACAACGTGGAGTAACCCTGTTCCAACATGCCAAGGTAAGACCACTTGCAAGTTGATGATGCTACCACATTCAGTATTTCGTCGGGCACTACCGGTACTACGTGCTAAGTGCCGAACTGACAGAACCTGGAGTACGTCCTGTTTCAAGCTGCGATCGTAAGATGCGATCGTAAGCTGACTTCTAACAAATGGATATTTACAACAAAAGTAATTCATACACTTAGACATAAATAGATTAGATTGCAAAATAGTAAGCAATACTTTGGTATGTGTAGTTCACAGAATGGCCTGTTGTGCAGGGTTCAGTAGCGAAATGTCCCTTAGGTAGATGTACATATCCCACACTGCACTATCTTGTCTTGACAGAGAATTTTTGTTCACTTCCCATTACAGCGGTCCAATGTCCGGCTCGGGCGGCCCCAGCTAACGGAGCGGTGAGTCCTACCGGAGCGGTCTCCTACCCGAACTCGGCCACCTTCACCTGTAACTCGGGATACACACTGAACGGCGTTGCTACTCCGACGTGCCAAGCTGACGGAACATGGAGTAGTCCTGTTCCAACATGCCAAGGTAATGCTTAGGTCACATTTGAAACGGCGCCCGTTCGGCATGTCCTCGGCGTAGACGCCGGCCGGCGTCATGACGCCGAGCGTGCGCCGTACTGTCAGGGTCACAATTAAATGTTCCTTTACGGCTCCCTGTCGGGGCCTGCTTGTGCTCCGGCCGGCGGCTCTCATTAATTAATATTCATAAACTTTTGCGGCCGGTTTCTGTCAGGGACCCGTCCGGTGCCCGGTCAGTCGCCCGTCTTGACCCGTGCGGCGTGTGGTAGGATGCCGACCGGCTCTAACAGTTCGGTCGGGCAGCTGTCAGGTCCCTGGCGGGATCCCGACGGACTCCTATCGTGTTTTTGAGCAGGTACATATATAAGCGCTGCACTGCCTGCTACCGTTCACTTCAAGTAAAGAGTACACGTGAAGTAAAGAGTAGACTGAAGTTGGCTATGCAGCGTTCAGTGCAACCTGCAAACAACTTACAAGCCCGTCTGAGATTGAGATTGGTGACAACCTACATGTAGGTCTTCTGGCATTGGTAGCTGAAGAAGAGAGGCAGGCAGAACTGGTGCGTCGCAAAAGTAACCGAGGGCCTACTTTCGAAAGTACTTCAACAGGGACGCAGGAAGTACTTCAGCAGTGACGCAGGAAGTGTGCCGTGGCAGCTCCTTGCTATTGAGCAATAAAACCACTGAATATCGTTACTTCTGTTGAAATTTGGACTGAAAAAAAATGCCAATAACTTCTGATTCCATTTTATTACGAAGGCATATGATGTAACAAGAGATCAGACACATTCTATTCCTGTTATGATCTGTTTTATGAAGTTGGCAAGAG
>NW_017803865.1:1531075-1552397 GCF_001625305.1 Branchiostoma belcheri | reverse complement strand
AGAAATACGCATTACCAATTATTTTGTAGGGTAAATCATTCACTCTAACATGCTACTAAGGTCTTATATGTGACATAACAGTTGCACAACGAGATTGTACATGACTTACCCGTGTTTGTCCCTTGCTTTGACTGGAACTCGAGGATAATATACAAGGTGTACAGCATGACCCCGACCTCGGCTAGAGAGAGGAGCGCCAAACTCAACTCTACACAGCCCCAGAAGGTCTTCAAGTACAAGCTCCGTAGCTTCAAAATCAAGTCCACTGCAATAAAAGAGAGGAGTTATACGTCAACTTAAGGCCAGAAATAACATATCAGGTCTTGCCGAGGCGTATATTAGCTGAATGTGTTGGGGCATAATTACATGAAGACAATTTTAGAGGAGTCCGGCTATGCCTGCTTATATACACACGAGTATATTAACAAACCATTCCATCTGCATGAACTAAGACAAAGATTAAAAGATATATTCATCCAGAAATTCAACTCAGCACTACAAGCACAGGACAAAGAGAAAATCAAGGCAACAAACTGAGAACACATAAAACATTCAAAGAACTATACGACAGAGAACCATATTTAGACATTCCAAATTTTAAAAACCGCAGAGCTATGTGTAAACTCCGTATTAGCGACCACCCTCTACACATAGAATCTGGCAGGCATAGCCGTACACCGTTACAAGATAGACTATGTAAATTCTGTAATAATTCTTGTATTGAAGATGAATCGCATTTTATGCTTGACTGTATATTATATGATAACGAACGTAAATCACTGTTCAGTTCAATTAAGTTCGACAAAAAATGTAAAACATTATCAAAGGAAGACACTTTTAAATATATCATATCATGTACGAATATAGACGTCATCAATGAAGTATGTAAGTATATTTCAAAATGTTTCAAAAAGAGAGAAGAAGCCATTAGACCTTAGTTCTGTATCACTTTATATATGTATATTTCTTTTTTTTTTTTAGCATTGTATACCTTAGACCTGATGTTAGCCTTTCTATATTACTATTGTTGTAGTACTCTCTAGTACATTGTACTCTGTACATCTGTGCATTTATCCCCCCGGGGAATGAACATGCAATAAATAAAGTTTTTTTTTTCATATAATCAAATCAACATGGCCTTAATGCTCTTCTTTGATCATTCAATGTAAATTCTCTTTTTGACCATTCAACGTAAATGCTTCCTTTTTTACCATTCTATGTAAATGCTCTTTTTTTGACCATTTTATATAAATGCTCTTCTTTGACAATTCAATGTAAATGCTCTTTTTGACCATGCAATGTTGATACTCTTGCAATGTTGATAACTAGCTACAATTGATTCAAACCATGAAGTTATCACTGTTCAATTTGTGTCATGTCAACTATATCAAACATACATTTTTATCAAACGTATCTTTTCAGCCACCCTGTGCCCTTATCCAGTAGACCTGGTCTTCCTCGTAGACAGCTCGGAGAGTTTCAGAACAAGCGGTTTCGAGGATGCAAAGACGTTTGTCCAGAATGTAGTCAACTATTTTACATTGGGAGAAGACGACACAAGGGTCGGTGTTGTGACGTACAGCAACGAGGACGAGCAGGTTACTCGGGTTAGGCTCAATGAAAAGTACGGGAGAGTTGAGCTTTTAACTGAGATCCGCAACATTCCCTACGACAGAGGGCATACCTTCACTGGACTTGGTCTCGATCACGTGCGCAACAATTCGTTCCTCCCTGCAAACGGCCGGCGGAGCAGTACTCCGGACTTTTTGATCGTACTGACCGACGATGAATCTGAGGACTCCGTCAGCGGCCCGGCACAGCTCGTACGCGACATGGGCATCACCGTGTTTGTTGTGGGCGTTGGCGAGGAAAGCGACATTAGTCAAGCTACACTAGAGACTATTGCTGGTGATCCTAACAGGGTGTTCAGACTGACGGACCACGATTTCCTCGAGCAAGACGCGCGCGCCGCACCTATAAGGGAGAACATTTGTAACGGTGAGTACTACGCCTATAACAGTTCCTGTAGGCGTCCTGCCCATACCTTCCATTCAAAATCACTGATGACGTACCACACAGGATTTGCAAATGAATATAATGATAATTTCTTGCACTCACTAGTCTATGTCCTATCGGGCATACACTTTCCTAGATGTGGCACTGCTCAGGCACTGCCAGGCTGATGAAAGATAGAATGCAACTATGTCGACGTGACTTTCTACCAATATTGATATATGACCTAGATATCAAATAGACTCACATAGAACAGATTTGATTTGGTCTTAAGATTTGACAAGATGTTCATTTCTCTACTTTTCATTTCAGCGATCCAGTGTCCGCCTCTGACGGCCCCGGCTAACGGAGCGCTCAGTACCACAGATACCGCCATCCGGACCGTGGTCACGACCACCTGTAACGCGGGATACCAACTGAGCGGCGCTGCTAGTACGACCTGCCAAGCTGGCGGAACATGGAGTAATCCCGTTCCGACATGCACACGTAAGATGACTTTTGACTCATCAATATTCACAAAACAACGCAATCAATTAGCCTTTACACACCTATACTATATGCATGCTATATAGCGGTGTAAACATGAGAAGTGAGGCCACTTTGAACGTTAAAACATTCGCAAACGTCTACTAATGACCATCGTACTAGATATATTGGTACCAGTATACAGTACCCAAAGGGCCCTTTGTTGTTGATTACTCATCTAGATGTATCATATCCCACTGTGCAAGACGCCTATATGAGATTGTGAAGTAGAATGAGCCTAATTTTTACTTCCCATTACAGCGGTACAATGTGCGGGTAGAAATGCTCCAGCTAACGGAGCGGTGAGTCCTACCGGAGCGGTCTCCTACCCGAACTCGGTCACCTTCAGCTGTAACACGGGATACACACTGAACGGCCAAGCTACTCCGACGTGCCAAGCTGCTGGAACGTGGAGTAATCCTGTTCCAACATGCCAAGGTAAGACCACTTGCAAGTTGATGATGCTACCACATTCAGTAAGTATTTCGTCGGGCACTACCGGTACTACGTGCTAAGTGCCGAACTGACAGAACCTGGAGTAGTCCTGTTCCAAGCTGCGATCGTAAGATGCGATCGTAAGCTGACTTCTAACAAATGGATATTTACAAAAAAAGTAATTCATACACTTAGACATAAATAGATTAGATTGCAAAATAGTAAGCAATACTTTGGTATGTGTAGTTCGCAGAATGGCCTGTTGTGCAGGGTTCAGTAGCCTATAAATGTCCCTTACGTAGATGTACATATCCCACACTGCACTATTTTGTCTTGACAGAGAATTTTTGTTCACTTCCCATTACAGCGGTACAATGCGCAGTGCTCGTCCAGATGTATATATTATCCTAGCAGAGTTCAATGCTCGGACGGCCCCAGCTAACGGAGTGGTGACTCCTACCGGAGCGGTCTCCTACCCGAACTCGGTCACCTTCACCTGTAACTCGGGATACACACTGAACGGCCAAGCTACTCCGACGTGCCAAGCTGACGGAACTTGGAGTCATCCTGTTCCGACATGCACACGTAAAATGACTTTCGAGTTGATATACACATATGATACATGTATACAGCATTGAACATTGAAGTCTATTGTAAACACACCCACCATTTTGTAAAGATATTATTAGGAGGTATACATTTCACAATATTGAAAAGATACAGAATGTCTGTTATCGAGCGTCGCGTTAGGCATATTCAGTACAAAAATAGACCTCTGGAAAAAAAAGGTTATGACTATTTCAGTTGTACAATGTCCGGCTCGGACGGCCCCAGCTAACGGAGCGGTGAGTCCTACCGGAGCGGTCTCCTACCCGAACTCGGCCACCTTCACCTGTAACACAGGATATCAACTGAACGGCGCTGCTACTCCGACGTGCCAAGCTGACGGAACATGGAGTAGTCCTGTTCCAACATGCCAAGGTAAGTTGACATCTAAAAATTTATAAAATAAGAAAACGTAATTTATACAATTTGACATAAGTAGAAAGGATGAAAAAATAGGAACCAGACGTCTAATAACGAATAAACATTTTGGTAGTTTGTGTATATGTATGTGTATATATATATCTGTGTGTGTGAGTGTGTGTCTACATGTGTGTGTGTGTGTGTGTGTGTGTGTGTGTGTGTGTGTGTGTGTGTGTGTGTGTGTGTGTGTGTGTGTGCATGTGTGTGTGTGTGTGTGTGTAGACTTGCATGTTTAAGATGTTATGATTTTATATGCAGGCTTGGCAGAAGATTTTTTGTTCACTTTCCATTTCAGCCAGAACATGTTCGGCCCGGACGGCCCCAGCTAACGGAGCGGTGAGTCCTACCGGAGCGGTCTCCTACCCGAACGGGGTCACCTTCACCTGTAACACCGGCTACCGACTGAACGGCGTTGCTGCTCAGACCTGCCAAGCTGACACAACGTGGAGTCATGCTGATCCAACATGCACACGTAAGAACACGTCACATTCATTCGAATTCATATAAATTATCCAATATTGATATGTGACCCTTTACGCGTCTTGCAAATTAGAAGGAGTCCAACAGAACCAGGCTGAATTGGCGATATCGCACCGCATTCGGGAAACCATGTACATGTATGTAGTTACAATGAATATCTCCTTCCAGAATCGGGCAGAAGTCTTATCACAGATATGTACGTACACCTGCTTTACACGTGAGTGTATCGGCTATTTGTCAGCAATTGGGAACTCCTGTCCACCAACAGAAGTGTTATGCGGTGCTTCCCGCTTCCGCAATTGAGCGAACACCGTTTTGCTCTCACTGAAATTTCCACTGACCCCTCCTAAAAAATTCTACTCTGTGTATATGGCTCTTTCAACAAAGCACAATACTTTTCTTTGGCCCATTGTAAGAGTTTTTAACTGCCGAAAACGCGACCCCAAATTCTGGTGGCAAAACCGCTGATTTTGACGGAGGCACGAGTATAGAAATACAGCAGAGGTGGGGCGTTCAGATCAGAACGTTTCGAAAGCCGCGGGATGACGTGGGGATATTCTGTCATACTGCAGTTACGCATTTCCATTCGAATTCACGTCAAAAAGATCTGACCATGACCAAGACATTCGGGCCGGCAACAAGAATGGGCACACATTTTAGGTGTAAATGTGGTGAAATTTTCTAAAATGCGCTTCAAATAATCAACTAGAACTCTCGGCTCGCAAATCACGACATTCTGCTCATTCTACCTCATAGTGTGAAGAGTATGAGAAGGAAATCGAACGACCTTTATGTATTATCAAATAGATATAGATTAAGAGGCGTATTTTTTGCATCATCAGTTCAAAAACATATTTCTTAAATAATACTATATTGATAATTTCAGTCGTACAATGTCCGGCCCGGACGGCCCCAGCTAACGGACAGGTGAGTCCTACCGGAGCGGTCTCCTACCCGACCGGGGTCACCTTCACCTGTAACTCGGGATACGCAATCAACGGCGTTGCTACTCCAACCTGCCAAGCTGACGGAACATGGAGTCATCCTGTTCCAACATGCACACGTAAGGCGACGTTCCCGTTGAAATGTATGCTAGCGTTGAACATATAGATTAGAAACGTACCTTCAAACTATGGTATATATGGTGCGTTATTTCGCAATATTGAAAAGATGGTGGACAGATATACAGAATGTCTACTCGCCTCGTGTTAGAACTTTTCGTTCAAACATAACATTAGATCCGTTAATCATAAAAGGTTATTGATAATTTCAGGCGTACAATGTTCGGCTCGGGCGGCCCCAGCAAACGGAGCGGTGAGTCCTACCGGAGCGGTCTTTTCCCCAAACTCGGTCACCTTCACCTGTAACTCGGGATACGTACGGACCGGCGCTGCATCTGCAACCTGCCAAGCTGACGGAACATGGAGTGATCCTGTACCAACGTGCAATCGTAAGATGATTTTCAAGCCCACCTACATGTATGCTAACATTGAACTTCAGTAGTTTAGACAGACTCACCGTATAGAAAAGAGGGTATTAGAAGGTAAATGCATTAATTCGCAATATTGAAACGACGGTAGACGGTACACAGAATGTCTAGATTTTGCGCATCTTCAGTACAAAATAAATCCATTATTAATAAAATGACCATTATAGGCGTGCAATGTCCGAGTCGGGCGGCCCCAGCTAACGGAGCGGTGACTCCTACCGGGATGGTCTTCTACCCGGCCGGGGTCACCTTCAGCTGTAACACGGGATACACACTGAACGGTCAAGCTACTCCGACGTGCCAAGCTGACGGAACGTGGAGTCATCCTGTTCCAACATGCACACGTAAGACGTCTTTCATCTAATTAATATATGCAATACAATACTATACAATACAATATGAAACATACATCTAAGCATAAATAGATGCTGATAAAAAAATACACCATTTTCTTGACACCTAGAGGCACCACATGTACGCATCATGTAGGCATTTTTTTCGCTCCATGTAACAATATGTAGACCCCCACAGGCCTCTTCACACTTATTCCTGATCAGCATGAGTTAAGCAGCACCAAGTGGAATGAAGAATCGGCAATATCGCGCCTCAGGATGTTTCGAAGGTCGTTGGAATGCTCAGAATGAGGTTCTACTCAAACCACACCACCCTTCGATATTTTCCCACTTCGAGTTCACACAACTAGTTCACATGGAAATTGCAAATATTCGAAATGCAGCGAAAATTTCTAGAATCCACATCACTAAATATCCAGGAATATACTTCATTCAGACGGCATCCCGGTTCATTGCGCCTGTAATGCGAAGTTAACCAGTTAACCAAGACTATTTAACTTTTGCAGCCAGACAATGTCCGGCGTTGACGGCCCCAGCGTTCGGAGTCCTGCGTCCTATCGGAGCTAGGTCCTACCAGGACACGGTCACCTTTGAATGCAACCCGGGATACACACTGAACGGCGCTACCTCTGCCACGTGCCGAGCTGACGGAACATGGAGTGATACTGTTCCAACATGCACACGTGAGATAACTTTGAGCTAATCAATATTTCTAGGCAAATGCAATTAATTCAGCTATACCGTGGAGTAGAGAATCTTATCAAAAGCTCTGTTCGGTCATACATCATTTTCTTTATCTATTGAACTTTATTTATTCTATATTTTAAAGTCTCGCTTCTTGTTGTTTAAAATGGTATCCCATTTAGTATGACCACGCGGTGAGAGCGAGCACTATGGCTCTTTATGTTAGTGGTTTGCATAAAAAAAACGAAGTGCCGAAATTTCCTTGCCCACAGTTTGTTCTCCAGTTACTATTTACTGTCATTATTTTCCCATTGTAGCGGTCCAATGTCCGGCTCGGGCGGCCCCAGCTAACGGAGCGGTGAGTCCTACCGGAGCGGTCTCCTACCCGAACGGGGTCACCTTCACCTGTATCTCGGGATACACACTGAACGGCCAAGCTACTCCGACGTGCCAAGCTGCTGGAACGTGGAGTCATCCTGTTCCGACATGCCAAGGTAAACTAACTTTAGAATGTATGAATGCAGCGTATGAGACGTATATAGTTTGCTATATCTCTATCTGAACAGAATTCGGCCAACAGACATTATTTTGGGCCCGGTCACATACGTCTGCGATCGCAAACTGTTTATTTCACATTTCATACGCACATATCACACTTGGTGATAATACATAAATTATAAAATTATACAATATATAAATAAAGGTTGAAAGATATAATTACACAACAAATCAACAGGGTTATTGCACTCACAACACACCACAACTACTATTTACAATCAAAGTATGCAAGGTATGATAAAAAGTGGCACAATCTACTAGTTAAGAGCTGCATGTTCGTGTACTATATAAACACAAAA
The DNA here is from genome assembly GCF_001625305.1 of Branchiostoma belcheri. Classification (NCBI taxonomy): domain Eukaryota; kingdom Metazoa; phylum Chordata; class Leptocardii; order Amphioxiformes; family Branchiostomatidae; genus Branchiostoma; species Branchiostoma belcheri. The sequence continues at coordinate 1,544,535 of NW_017803865.1, read as the reverse complement.
TTATTACAATTTATAGCAACATTTCTATTATCTATATCGGATTTTGTAAACGTAAGAAAGAGAGGGTTGAAAAGACGTGGAGTATTGACTTATGTGTCCTGCTTGTTCAGAAGGGTTGTCATATGTGGGATAGGACTTTATTTTGGTATCTATTCGTACGTGCATTCGTACAGCTGTACAATGCCCGGTGTTGAATCCTCCAACTAACGGAGCGCTGAGTCCTACCGGTACGAGGGACTACCAGACCGTGGTCACGTTCACCTGTGACCCGGGATATGAATTGGTCGGCGCAACTACTACAACGTGTCAGGCTAACGGAAGATGGAGCAACTCTGTTCCAACATGTAGAGGTAAGATGACCTTAAATCTCCCTTGTTTGTTTTTAGATGTACTCGTGCATCCTTAGTAGATAAGCTCACCTTGCGATATTCAGTGTAGTACTATCATCCATTTCACAATAACCGACTCTTCTTGCTAGTTACAGTCGCTAGTCTCTATAGCTAGTTGCTAATCACTAGTTAGCTTGATAGTGCTAGATGCCATTGACTTCTAAGGTCATTTCTCTAGCTGTGCAGTGCAATGTTCTGACGGCTCCCGTAAACGGAGCATTGAGTCCTGTCGGAGCGAACTCCTACCGGGACGTGGTTACGTTCACCTGTAACCAGGGTTACGATCTGATTGGTGCCGCCAGTATTACCTGCCAGGGAAACCGCACGTGGAGCAAACCTGAACCGATATGCAGACGTAAGATGGTATAATATAGCTGGTGCATGATAGTCGGCTCAAGGACGTTGGTTGGTTGGTTGGTTCATGTAGGGTACTACATGTATGCATGGTGCTTGTGGGACCAGAGGCACGGTAAATAAGGCCCTATTTATACTAAGCCTTGCAAATCGGATTCAGGTAGATTGCATACCTCACACCTGATGAGTCATCTAAATCGTGTCCAGCTGCAGGCCAGTGCAAGCTACAATCCTTGTAGCCTGTACCAGGCTTCGGGAAGCGGCTGGGAAGAGTAGAAGGTAATTGGCCAAATAGACACGTAACATGCCAGGAGACCTACCTATCTATCCATTCGCGGACCAACTCTCCTGGCATGTTATCTGTCTATTTGATCAATTTCTACTCATTACAGCCGCTTCCAGAAGCCTGGGAGAGGTTCCAAAAGAGGCAAGCTGGCGCAGTGCGAATGTCATGACGTCAGCGGGTCTTGGTAGTGTCGTGTACCGGCTAAGTAATAAACCGGCTGAAGGAAATTGATTTGCAAGGCTTGGTATGAACAGTAAGTTTCCAATCCTGCATGACGCAAAAAAAATAATGGTGTCTGTGTGCAAGAGTCACTGTCATACATAACTAGAGTTTTGTCATCACGTGACTTTAACTTAAATATTTTTCTCCACGTTGGATTCATAATCCTATATGAAAGTTGCCATGAAAATCTTAATTTGTGTACTTACGTAAGTAGTTCTGTGACATCACGCGCAGATATCATAAACACATAAAAATGTATAAATTTTACTCTATTCTGGTTGAATCAACTATCATGGTGGTTGCGACGCCGATAGGAAAACATTCAACGATTTAGAAAAAAACAGGTTAACAACAACAACCTGTTTCATCTTAGCTGAGAGCTGTGACCGACTGGATCGTGAGGGTTGGGACATCGTCTTCCTGATGGACTCCACCAGCAGCGTGAAGTTCGGCAGAGTCAAGAACCTGACCCGCGACATCGCCGACCGCCTCCTCACCGACGGCAGTAACACTCGCGTGGGCGTGGTCCAGTTTAGCAACAACCCGGCGGCCATTTTTGAACTCAATACGTACAACACAAAGTCTGCGGTCATAACAGCAATCAATACGGCTCAAAGGCGTAGCGGTGGTACCTTTGCCGGGAGTGCACTTACTTACGTAAAAGAGGTACCTATCCCTCTCTTAAGGGGGGTTAGTATAGGGGCGTGGCTGACGACTTCTTGGCTTTCTCGAAAATACCAGTTTGGTTGACAGGACGTCTGTAATATTTTGCAGATAAATACCATGTTGTAACACGATAATCCATACCGATGTCAATGTGACGTCATCACCAGTAAACACTGCCATAGAGGTCCAAGCTCAACTTACACTACAGTAGGAAATACAACAATGTCAGAATGTGACTGTCAAGTACTTTGGTGGGTGTCTTGTTTATTTCATACTATCAGTGTTATTATTTACACCCTTACCATTGTCCACCAGGTTAGCTTCTCTACCGCAAACGGCGGCCGCCCGGATCGGCCCGATGCGCTCATCGTGGTGACGGACGGCATGACGTTTGATGACATCAGCTACGCGTCCCAGGCCGTGCGTGAGCAGGGCATCACCACCTTCGCCGTCGGGGCGGGCGACGCGGTGGACAGCCAGGCTCTCAGGGTCATGGCGGTAGATCCCTACAAGGTTCGGATAGTAACGAATGACACCCAGCACGTGGAAACGGTCGAAGCCATCTGGAGGTGGTTTTGCCTAGGTGAAATAACCAAGCTCTTTTTTTATCCCGTTATTATAATTATGTCTTTCCGAATGTTTGTCCTTTCCTTGTCGTTTCGTCCTTTTCTCTCTGCAACTGGAATCAAGTCAAACGTTGTGACACGTAATTAGTAGCCTACTGTCCAGTAAACTAGCGTTATGATAGTATCCCACTGATCTTAATCACATGGGCTGTGCATGCGCATCATAACTCATTGACAACTTGCACCACGAAGACCACAGGGGAGAGACACTAGATCACAACAGAGTACATTAGGCTGACATTATGTATGGCTTCATGGTTGATCTCACATCACATGAGTAGTCTTACATAGCTACAGTTTTAGACAATTACCTTTTATTATGTGGATTTTGAAGTTATTTTGTATTCTGTTTCTATGTTCTTTTATCCTTGTTATTTGCAATTAGCCTTCACACAGTAATTTGCAAGAAACTTATCTCAACTTATTGCAGCCGACGTGTGCACACGTCCCGCAAATCCGGCAAACGGCATACGGCGCGGTACGATCTACCAGGGAGAGAGGATGTACTTCAGCTGCGACGACAACTTCGTCCTGGACGGAACAACACCCCTCACCTGCACTGGCAACTTCAGCAGTTCCACCGGCTCGTGGAGTGCTGCTGTCCCTACCTGCAAACGTAAGTAAAAACTTCTTCAATTTGCAACCCGTGCAGTTACCCTACTAAACTATAACCGCAAACAAATTGAATCTGTCATTGCCGTGGAAAGTCCATCTTTCTGTTCAAAACGAATAATGCTACGCCACGGATACATGAATATCAAAGGTAGACTGTGCGTTTCCAAGCTCGGTCACTTCGTGTGAGACATCGCAATCTGATTTATTCTAATCTGACTACACATGAGGAAAAACCCGTTTTGTAGGTAGAATTTCAACCTTGTGAATGTGTGGCTGTCGTACCTTTCTGACTGACGTAGTTGTACATTTTACGGACATGACCTGATTATAGAAGAACTTTATTGCACGACAATTGCACATGGTACAAAGTATGGCAACAACAAATCAATTAAGTACAAAAAAAGAATAAGAATAAGACCTAATATAGAATAAGACCTCATACATCCTAATTACATGTAAGTTTTCTATTCATTTCCAGCTGCGTGCACCCCCAATCCGTGCTTGAATGGAGGGGTATGCACTCCGACTCCCTCGGGATACCGGTGTCAGTGTCCCCCTGGATTATTCGGACGCAACTGTGGTACGTTTATCAGCTGCATTTTTTAATTGTCTTCGTCAGTTACAAGACAATCAAACAAATGAAAACGTTCAGAAAACGTACAGAAAAGTAATTGAGATGAAATAAATAAGTAAATAAACAATTGTTTTCATGTCCAACTTCTCCCCCAACGGATACCGGGATGATACGTGTTATATACAAGAACTTAGCAACAGTAAGTATACGGACCACATGTATGGTTTTATTTTTCCTGAAGATTTTTTTTACCGGATATTGTTTGTTTTTACAGACTCCCGTGCGACAACTCCAATGCCAGGATTGACAACTAGACAGTCAGGTACTACTTGCTTTATTGTTGTTCATCTGGCAGCATACATGCATTTGTTAAAACATCATTGTTGGCATTTGTTGTTTGAAAACAGAAATTTATTAGAATGGGCGAATCTTAGCAGAATGGCAGGTGATGTTCAGTTTCGTATATACTATCAGTTCAGCATAGTATTACGTTGTTTGCAGCACAAACTATTGTCATTCCTCGAAGCTAAAATGGAAATGGTTTTCTTTTAGTTACAACATAACATATGCCATTATACCAATTGTTTCACTTAGATAAGTGTCAAGACTCGTGTTGTTCTTAAACATGATACAAATGTAGAATTTTCCAAACTTGCAAACAAATGAATTAGAACTGGCTTGTTTGCATGACTTCTTGTGGCTTCTTGTCTTAACATTACACGTGTTCCAGTTTTGCCTCAGCTTAGAAACTAATGACAGAACATTAGCATCTTGTCAAAGTATTTTAGTTTGCATTTATTGAAAATGAAAACGACTCATTACACTGGGTCAGCCAAGGCAGCTCATGCTGGTAACAGCCGACCTACAGGAATACAGACAAACGTACAAACATACAACGTGTAAAAGTACATTACCTTCTTACAGAATACAATAAGATAAGAGGCGATACATAATACATAATACAAGATGAGATAATGATAGGAATCAATTTTACCGTTCATGTAGGTACTGGTTCTGGGCAGAGCGGTCTGAACCTGGACAGGCTGAACGGGCCAGGTTGGGACCTGGTGTTTCTCCTGGACAGTTCGGACAGCGTGGGGATGCCAGGCTTCCTGAAAGTTCGAAATGTCACCGAGAAAATCGTCGAGAGGTTGCCACTGCGTAACAACGAGACGCACATCGGTCTGGCGCAGTACAGCGATCAAACTAAACAAGAGTCCTTGCTGAAAAACTATCAAAACAAGAACGCGACCCTTGAGAAAATCCAGGGCATCATGCCATTGGGTGGAGGCACTTTGCTTGGAGAAGCCATTACTAACGCTCGAACGGTATGCCACACTTGTATTATTGAAATTGCCTGTGTTGATCTGTAAACCTCGAAGGTTAATACCTGTTGGTAGGAATTTCCTCTCATGTCTTTCGTTCTTTTGAGCCAGATAGAACATATAGAATCCTTGTCTAAGATCTCAGGATAAGACTGAATAGCATAGTTCTGTATTTAGTTCATTTATTTAGCTCTTTAGTGGTTCTCTGTGCACAAAGCTGGGTGTCCTGGTTCCCTGTGCACTAAGGCTATGTGTTACAGGTTCACTGTGAACTGAAGCTGGGTGTCCTGGTTCTTGTGAGAACTCAATCAGTCGGCTCTTGTTTAACAAGTGGTTGTGAAAATGAACTTTGCTATTGAATCATTTACCAACCTGATGATTCCTTCATTGCTTCTATAGGTCAGCTTTAGTGAAGAGAATGGGAACCGTCCGAACATACCGGACGCCCTTGTCGTTGTGACAGACGCCAACTTCAGAGATGACGTCGTCAGTGCTTCAGAGGCAGCTCGCAAACAGGTTTGTAACTCAGTTTTACCGTTATTTAGTGGGATATGATTTTATTTCATGTTGTTATATTGTATAAGTTCATGTGTTCATTTCCACCCTCAGCACGTTTTTTGGAGTTGTTATTTATGTATCATTTTCTTTTTATTATGTTTGAATAAATCAAATCAAAATATTAAATCAAAGGGCATCCACGTGTTTGCCGTGGGAGTCGGGCCTAACGTGGACAGGAACAAGCTGGTAGAGATCGCGGGAAGAGAGGACAGAGTCTTCATCGTTCCTACTACAGCCATGGCGATTACTTCTGGCAACAATATGGCGAACTGGCTTAACACAGGTAGATATCCCTGATCTGAGAGATGGTTATGGTCCGTTTGTTGTACACGTGTAACAACTTTTGTTACCAGGCTGGAGTAAGGTGGAAGAGTGTAAGTGCAAAAGTTGACATAAAAAGATCAAAGCCTAGGTATTTCGAATAATTGCTCTAGTCGACTCAGTCATTCAACCGTTCTACTTTTTAGCGCCGGAGTGTAGCGATCCCGGGACGCCATCGAACGGATTCACACAGGGAACCACCTTCGTAACCGGTCAGGTGGACTTCGGCTGTAACGACGGCTACACGCTGTTTGGTCCGAGCTCCATCTCCTGCAACCGGAATGGTCCAAATGGCACCTGGTCGGACTCTCTGCCTGTCTGCAGACGTAAGATTCATGATACTTATGATAATCTATGCTTGGATTATTTTCTGTGAGTGTAAAGTAGTAGCGAGGAATGTCTCGTGGCGGTGGACAGTGAAGACAGAGTTGCCGATGGATCGGAAGTATCTTTTCACCATCATGTCGAATTTACTCAATAGACTAGTCCTAGCTTGATCGTGTATATGTATACATGTGTATTTCGTAAAAGCTATTCCTCTGTTTGTATACCTGTATTCAAGCCAGTTGGGATGTACGTACATATGTACAACAAAATGTATTCATTCGTTATGCTTATGTGACGTTATGTCACAACTGCACCCATTGGTACCGATTGACTAAATTCAGCACAGACTTGACTAAATTGATGTACATTTTTGCTTTTTAGAGGGTGACCCATGCAGTCCAAACCCGTGCCCGAGCGGTAGGACATGTACGCCTGTACTTGTCAACAACGCAACCAGCTTTCGATGTATAGGTGAGTATCGTTGTAACATCTCATATAATCTTTCATTATAATCCAAACTTTCCTACAGTATCAAAACGGATACGGTAGACCAATCGAGTCAAAATAAAACTCACGTTTTCATTGATGAAGTATGACAGTACAGTTGGAGGAAATATAATCTTAATTCATTTTTCACCACGGCAGTGTGAGAGCAGTTCTATTACTAACATAAGGTCACATAACAGCCAATAACAGCCACCGTCACACTTTCAGAACCTTCCTCCGACCACCAACCAACCAAGGTTGGCTGAAGTTCGATAACAGTCCAACTGTTAACCAGATTTAGGCCACGCCTACCTTTCGATATGAATCAAACCAAAGTTACCTTAAATTTGAGTCAATTTCTCGATCCAATGCCTCGATCATGGTGTCTAGGCCCAACCTCCGTACACACCCGGATGTTTGTAATATTTTGAAACATTCGGCTGTAGCCAACCCTGCCAAACATGTCCGTACTAATATTTTGTTACAGAGGTAAAACAGATATGTTGTCTCCATATGTACTTCCTTTTCACCTATACTAAGAGTATCAGGCAAGTGGGATATATCGTTTTACTCTAGCTCTAATATATCCACGATGATGTGTTCATTTGTTGTAACGCAGAGCACTGTCCCGGCCTGAACATGCGTGGCTGGGACCTCCTCCTCCTGGTGGACGGTTCCCGTGAAGCGGCGTTCTCCCAGAACAAGGCGTTCGCGCGGGACCTGGTGGACAGGCTGCCGATTACCGACCAGCAGGCCACCAACATCGGGCTGGTGCAGTTCAGCGACACCACACGACAGGAGTTCCACCTCAACAGGTACTATTTAAAAGCCGCTATTATCCAAACAGACCAAGACCCTCGACCTCTACTCTTTGAACTGTTAATGTTGATTTGTGTGTTTATTGTTGATTTTGTGATGTAAGTATATTATTTTCAATGTATTTACTGTACCTTTCTGTGCAATGTAATTATGTCATTTTAACTGTATGTGTTTGAGCCTTGGAAGATTAATTATTATAATTGGCCAAAATGTGATAAAATGTTTCGAAATAAATGAAAATGAAAACTATTGTATATATTTATATGTATATATGTACTAAACGCCAACGTTTCGGACCCTCTTGATTTACAAAGTTTACTTTACTCCGTTTGAGTCCTACCTGAACTGACAAGGGGGTGGAGCTTTTAGTTATTTTTTTGCTTTAACAAAAACAGATACTCCAGCAAGCAGAGCGTTCTGGCGGCCATCGGCAACATGAGGCAGACCAGTGGCGGCAGCTTCGTAGGGAGTGCCATTGATTATGCCAGACTGGTATGTTTAAATAGAAGCTCTTTATTGCAAATTGATGCCCAAGGCTAATTGCAAACTGATGCCCAATGAGTAAAGGATGTACTGAGGAGGTATAAACCCATATGCTAACATGAAGTTCTACGTACTACTAATCTAACTTTCTACATTTGTATCTCTATTCAAAACTAATGATAATCTTTTGTTTTAAAAATCATGCCCGGAGGCATGTAAACTAAACCAAAAAAGAACATACAACTGGGTTAAGAACAGGTCATAACAAAATAATAGTTTATCTACATTCTCAAGATGAAATAGTTTTGACAGCCACTCTAGAGAGTATGGTGAGTCGAACGGATAAACTGTAAAACTATACTTTTATTATCAAAGGTTTGTCTAAAGTTGCGTGCGTAGTCCAGTGGTTAGCGACTCTGACTCTATACCAAGAGGTCTGGATCGCATCGTTTTTACTGCTTTTTTATTTCCATTTTAATACAGAGCTTTTGTTTCACTACCCAATCATCCAGATGCCCTTTAATCGATATGAAGGATGTAAAGATCTGAACGTCTCCGTTTCTTCTACAGATCAGTTTTACAGCAGATAATGGAAACCGTGCAAACGTGCCTGACGGCATGGTGGTGGTGACGGACGGCCGGACAGACGATGCGGTGGACTTCTCCTCCACGGCGGCGCGGCACCAGGGCATCACGATTTTCGCCGTGGGGATCGGGGACATGGTCAACCGGCAAACACTGGACACCATCACCAGGGATCCGGACAAGGTGCTGCTCGTGACGACTCAAGCATCGAAAACGGCTGCTATGAACAGGCTTACGGGATGGCTGTGTAGAGGTACTGTAGGTTAATGTTAATCAACATCCAAGTCACGCCACTGTTTGAATTGTCCAAAATAGTGTGCGTTGATATGAAGGTTGAAATTCAAAATCGGACAGACGATCAAATTTTTTTAAATCTATTAAATCCCTGTGTCTAGGTATTTTCTGTGACGATCCTGGCGCACCGAGGAACGGTTCCAGGCGGGGCAATTTCTTCCAGGGCGGCTACGTGGACTTCTTCTGTGACGACGGCTTTATCCTGAACGGCGCCACCCCGACCAGGTGCCAGACCAACGCCAACTGGACGGAGCCGGTCCCAGTCTGCGGACTTACCGGAAGTCAGGGTGAGATTTGTCATTTTAGTGGTCACCTGTAACCGGTGTAATAGCTCAACAATCAGGTAGAGTGCTCGCTTTGTAACCGGGAGGTCGTGAGTTCAAACCCCGGCCGGATCATTCTTACCAAAGACTTTAAAAATGGTACATGCTGATTTCTCTACATAGCACTCAGCATCTATGAGAAAGAGAGTAGGGAAGGTCAGACACACAACACTACCAGTGGGCTAGCCCCCTGCTGTAGTGCTTGCACAACTGTGTGGCCCAAGGCTACAGAAATGGAGATGGGCACCACCCCCATGTGCTGCACAGTGTATGAAACGGGGGACTGACTAGTCATTCGAAGTGTACAGGCCCATAGTTTGCCTGGTTTCCATACCACCGGGAGCTGACCGGTGTCTGTACCGTGCTGATTGTGTTGTTCTTGTTATATGCACGATATTGTTTACACTTTTATTTCTTACACAAGTACATTTTCGTAATCGATTTACATCATGTCTTGTCTTGTTTCCGTTATTTTCGTCGTCCAAGTTGTATTTCCTGTTTGTAGTTCATGGGTTGCTGTTCTTGTGTTTTATATTTGTCAAATGCATCATCTCGAGGAGAGGGCCTTTATAAGCACTATTGCATTTTTTTTCAAATCCTGTTCAAAGGAAGTGTGAATAAAAAAACATGTTTCGTCCATTTCAGCCGCCGCCGGTGGACTCCCTCCCTGGGCTATTCCCCTGATTGCCAGTCTGGTGGGGCTGGCTGCCCTCGCTCTGCTGGCCTTCCTGCTCCTGAGCTTCTGTGGAGCGTAAGTTATCTTAAAGCAGCATTGTGTAACATTAGGACGATACAAAAAGTTCATTTCTCTGGTTATTTCATTACTTGCACACTAAGTTGAACCAATTCTACTTAATTGCAAATAAGGGCCATTCAGGAAGTGGAGGTGCCAAAATATGACGCCTTACGATGTGTTTAAGAATTGGAAACACCGATGTTACCCATATTTGTTTACATTCTGGCAGTTGATAGTGCCATAATAGTTTGTAATACTGGTCTCCACAAGACAAGTTTTGTCCTACGGGAAATCTATAAGATTTTTAGCCAAGTTTGCTTTCATAAAGAAAACGACTTTAATAGAGAACGGTTCTACAAAACAGAGAATAAAGTGAAATGACTCTTATACAGAGGTTCGGCTACTTCTCGTTTCTTGGTGATATATGTTAAAAATATGATTTGAGATGCATATATGGGTTTGTTTAATACAGGATTAGCAAAGTGCATAAGAAATATGAATTTTTTAATATTAGTCAGGGATTGGAAGTATGGAAACGTTCTTGTAATATATCTAAAAAGATAATTTCTATCATTACTATATAAGCTACAATCTACGACAAAGTGGACTTCATCGTCTGCCTACCTTTGCTTCACTCACGCGAATTCTTTCCTTTTCACACAGAGGTGCAGCCGGCGCCGCTGCGGCCCCGCCCCCGGCTCTGCTCGCCGCCGCTCCGGTAAGATAATGTTATGTTAACTTTGTATTGGATATGAGTTTTAACTTTAAACATACTATCATTATTGTTATTACTACTTCTATTATTCTGTTGGTATTGATTATTATTTCTTGTTATGTCCTGTCTGTTAATTTATTTCATTTTGGTCAGGGAGCAAAAAAAGTAATCTCCAAGTAGATTCGGTGGGGCAAGGGGACTTTATGTTGGCTGCCTGTATCCATTGGCCGCCTGTATCCAACGTTCGCCCGATGTTGGATACAGCCGGCCAACATAAAGTCCCCTTGCCCCACCGAATCTACTTGGAGATTACTAAAAAAGTCGTTTCCTGTTTTCCCTCGGCGCCGGCCTTTTACAAGTGTGCGTGTAATAAAGATATAAATAAATAAACTTAACTAGTTTGCCTGTCTTATATAAAATCGGGAATGGCGATGTGTACATATATTGACGTATAGAACGAACGAAAGTACTGACACGTGTCTTGTTTTCCCTCCACACACCCCACACCTGACGTTCCTGACTACTTGAATCGGCGGCCAGATCGAGAAAGAATCCCAGGTGGCCATCGTCGACTTCGTACCGGACAAAGGAACGGAGGTCCAAACTGCCACCGCCCACATGTACTAAATCTGCGGCAAAAATTAGCATTAGCTAAGCTGAATATTTCCATTCTTTGTATTCGTTTTGATTATCATATCACTGCATCAATGTCCAAACTCCAAATTTTATAACTTAGTTATGGAGAATGGGAGAAATGCCTCACATTACTATTTAAAAGTGTTTTGTTCGATCTTTTTTATTCTGTATCTGTATCTGTATAGCCGGTATAACCGCCTTTCGGCGTAACACACCAGCTCTGTATTACTTTCATTCAGTATTACTTTCATTCTGTTCAAGTTTTTACGTGATTCACCGCCGTCTTTTTCCATCCTGCAAGTTGTAATTATGGGTTCACCACACCACTTCGTGGTGTGGTGAAACCATATTGCTTTTTCTGATGTTTCTTCTCCTTCTTCTCCTTCTCCTGCCATTTTTTAAATGGATTCAGCTTCTTCATTTTAGGGCCTAAGGTCCTGAAATTTGGTATGGAGGTACAGTGGGCAAATACCCCTAGGCGTTTTTTAAATTATTGTGATACAGGCTTTTAGAATGGTTTTATCTGAGTTTTTTGGCTGTGTTATAGCAAATGTATTACTGTGTTAGTTTGCCTTGTTTACCACGTTTGGGCATGAGTCATCACAATGGAATGCAGGGCATCAACCAATAGGCATGCAGCTTTCCTCTATACTTCTTGCTGATTGGCTGTTGGGATTTAACTTGATTAACACCTGCACAGAAGCATTTCCATACTGACAGTATGTCTGTATTCAAGTGTTTTGGTAGGTATTTCAAGCTTTCCTGCTCCAGCATTGGAATGCCGGGCATGGACGTTTTTTTTTATTTTGAAAATCAACAGTTTGCATTATGCAATTAAAAATCCTAACCAATAAAGTAGGGAATAGCTATCCAACTGTTGTTTTAGTTGTATTTTACTTCATATTATAGTTATATCAATGTAAATCATTGTTTTCCCTTGTGTTTCTCATTCTTTCCCTGCCATGTGGTAAAATGTGGTGAACCCATCGCTGTATTTGCTCCAAAGCAAATATTGGCCTTTCTAGTTTTATAATGTTTCGTAACAATTAGCGTTTCGGCAAACACGTATTGTCTTAAAGAAGGTAAAAACAGAGCTCAACGAGTGTCAACAACATAAACGAGAGAAAAATCGCAGCAGAACAAAGATTCATTTAACTATCCCATAGTATTACTTTCATCTATCATTTCAGTTAGATACTTTTATATACTACATCATATTGTATTATCTTAGCAATAGATGGTGGCTAGTTTATGGTGGTAGTGCGAGTAGTATTGTTATCATTATAGTTTTAGACTTAGAGGAATGCCGACGGATCACAAAAATAGTAATGAGAACATGCAAATGTCAAGATGAATTATATGAAGTTCAGTCTGCTTATTATCCGATTTATCGTAAAAAGGGTCAGTGCGCCCTTGTCAAATACGTATATATTGTACTAGGCTAGATAGTCTTACATCTAATGATAACTAAGTAGTTCTATAGAGTACAGACAATTTGATTCTTTCTGATGTAACGGAACATTCTATGTATAGTAATAGGTTTTCGCTGGTACAATATTGTATTCAGAATTTTCCTCGCTTTGTAGTAGAGTGATAGAATATAATGCGTTTACGTATAATGCAGTAGCGCCTGCAATCTTACATTCAATGTACGTATATGTCATGGAGTTTCCTGACGTTTGCTTGTGCTTTTATAAATATTAGTAAAACATAGAGCAATATGGCGCCATACACGACACCAAAAACACTGAAATACACCAGTTCCTGAAAATGCCATTGGTAACATTTATTCGGATTAGCAGGCGGCAGAATTTAAGAACTGGAAGGATCAATTTGAGGATGATTTGCTAGATTCGATGTTCCCTAACACTAAAAGATTATGCTTTTTTTTGTCCAGAGGCCTTACGCGAATTTGCTTGAATACATGTTCATATACCCATTGTTGTCCGTGTCATATTATTTTTAAAATAATTGTCAGGAATTTCTAGCCTCCTTCGCAGTCTTGTTGGGCGTGGGCGTAATTTTTTCTCTGAGCGACGCGAGTAATATGCCGCCGCGAGGGACGATTTGCTGCCGAGGGACTTTTGCCACGGAGAGAAGGTTTCCGCGCGGAAACCTTC
>NW_017803865.1:1523506-1531055 GCF_001625305.1 Branchiostoma belcheri | reverse complement strand
TCCCATAGTATTACTTTCATCTATCATTTCAGTTAGATACTTTTATATACTACATCATATTGTATTATCTTAGCAATAGATGGTGGCTAGTTTATGGTGGTAGTGCGAGTAGTATTGTTATCATTATAGTTTTAGACTTAGAGGAATGCCGACGGATCACAAAAATAGTAATGAGAACATGCAAATGTCAAGATGAATTATATGAAGTTCAGTCTGCTTATTATCCGATTTATCGTAAAAAGGGTCAGTGCGCCCTTGTCAAATACGTATATATTGTACTAGGCTAGATAGTCTTACATCTAATGATAACTAAGTAGTTCTATAGAGTACAGACAATTTGATTCTTTCTGATGTAACGGAACATTCTATGTATAATAATAGGTTTTTCGCTGGTACAGTATTGTATTCAGAATTTTCCTCGCTTTGTAGTAGAGTGATAGAATATAATGCGTTTACGTATAATGCAGTAGCGCCTGCAATCTTACATTCAATGTACGTATATGTCATGGAGTTTCCTGACGTTTGCTTGTGCTTTTATAAATATTAGTAAAACATAGAGCAATATGGCGCCATACACGGCACCAAAAACACTGAAATACACCAGTTCCTGAAAATGCCATTGGTAACATTTATTCGGATTAGCAGGCGGCAGAATTTAAGAACTGGAAGGATCAATTTGAGGATGATTTGCTAGATTCGATGTTCCCTAACACTAAAAGATTATGCTTTTTTTTGTCCAGAGGCCTTACGCGAATTTGCTTGAATACATGTTCATATACCCATTGTTGTCCGTGTCATATTATTTTTAAAATAATTGTCAGGAATTTCCACGTTTTAACCACGACTACTCGTCAAGACGTAGTAGAAGATTTCGAATTCAGACTTCCGAGAGGTTTTGGGGGGGATTTCATTAATATATTGGATTTTTAAAGGTGATTGAATGATGTAACGTTAACCTAATCGGTATATTATAACACTTACTGAATTCTTGCACTATTCTTGCCACCCTGACCGTGATGCTTCAAGTCTTCGGGTCACTTTCAAACCTGACCTTTCTATATATGAACTGTTCTAAAACCATTATTAGATTGCCTCGTTGAAAGCTGGCGCTTCTTTATACAAAAACAAAACTGCTACATGTCGTAAAATATAACCATCACTGTACAGATCGTTTCTATGGTAACTGATGGGTGCTCGTACAATGCGACTGGTGACCTCCTTCCCGATCGGTCAGTTTGGATTAGGTGTACCCTATCATTGCAGCGCAGTGGTATCGCCCGTTACAAAGCCTGATGGGTAATAAATTCCCGGAAATACATCCCTGCCGAGAATTTTGGCCGTGATTACGTGCGTACGTCCCGCCGCAACATGGCAATCATACAGCGGTGTCTCTGCTGGAACAACACTCGCAGTGGGTCCGTGGCCTGCGGGGTTTACACGCTGGTGAGTCTGGAACGATTACGAAACGAATATGATGTATGTTGCACTGGTTTCGGTTTATGTCTATTGCGCTGTTGTGTACCGTTACTTTCCAAAAAGGCACTGCATCATATACGATGCAGACTTCACCAAACCATAAGGCTTCAACAAGTATACACATATGTACATCCGTGTAGATACTGAATCTGTTTTATGTATACCTCATACCACTAGAAGAATTTGAAATGCGCCACCATGTTATTTGCAAGGAATTACCATATTACTGCATAGATCCGTCACAACCATTAGTCGGCATGGCAACAGTTACGATCAGTGTTGTGTAAT
Organism: Branchiostoma belcheri; assembly: GCF_001625305.1. NCBI lineage: Eukaryota > Metazoa > Chordata > Leptocardii > Amphioxiformes > Branchiostomatidae > Branchiostoma > Branchiostoma belcheri. The sequence continues at coordinate 1,529,291 of NW_017803865.1, read as the reverse complement.
GATTTTCTGTTGACGTGCCAGCGGTACACGAATGTACATATATAGTTGTGTATTATAGCGAGTCATATTTTTCAACAAGACAAGGACATGTTACTACCAAAAAGGACAACTATATTTCATGGTAGACAATAATTTTTTTCACCATTGACAGGAAGTGCTTGTCAATAAATTTTATTTTCATTATTGACAATAAGAATTTTTACAATTGACGTGATGTTCCTGTGAATACTTATATTAGCACTGCTATCTAATTCTAATCCTAACCCTTATATAAACCAAAGAGCTTTCATGATGAAAGCTCCTTGTTTAAATTAAACCCAGCCCTAATGATGATGATAAATGTTGCAAAAATAGGTCTAATCTTATTGTGCTGGGAAATACCTGCATTTTCCAAAAGAAATTTCAGAATTAAAGAAAGGAAATTTTGTGTTCAGGTCCTCTCCCTTATCTGTGTGGCTGTGGATGCCTGGGACATAGCTGTGGTGCAGCATCTGGAGAAAAAATTTAAAGGTTTGGTATTCACTAATCTGTATCTGTATTTACACATGTTGATGTCTCACCACACTATATTTCCCTTTGCCATAAAACATCAGCTTCTGCATCTGTATGGCCAGTATAACTGCTATGAAACTTATCCTTACAAAGACTATGCAGTACTATGAGATAAGAATGTGCTTTACAATATATGTGGTTGATCTGTCTGTGCCCCCTTCCTCTTTACAGGACTGCAGATTGTGTTCTTCCTACAGATTTCAGTGTACCTGCTGGTGTCCATCTTGTCTGTCATACTGGTTGTAGGAGTCAACAAGGTCAGACATTTACTTAAGTGCATTTACAAACTTAAGTTACATTCTATTATACCTACATTGTATTTGAAGTAGAAGGTCTGCATGGGGGTGTCCTGGAAGTGCTTAGTGGTAAATTTAGGAGGGTTGACAATGCTTAACAGTAATTTAAAGCAAGCTGGCAATGCGTAACTGTAAACTAGGTCATAACTTACTGTAAGGGTTTTAGGTCGACGTCTTTGGAATGTTCTTTGGAAAGTACCAGTGCAGATTATAGTTGGTGTACCTACTATAGCAGGTACTATAGCAATTGTACCTACATATACCCAGTACATGGATCAGTGCAGGTTAGGTGCAGGTAGACATCAGAAATACCTGCACTACTCCAGTTTTACCTGCACTAACCTGCATATATCCAGTTCATGGACCAATGTAGGTTAGGTGCAGGTAGACATCACAAATACCTATACAGCTCCAATTTTACCTGCACTAACCTGCATATACCCAGTACATGGACCAATGCAGGTTAGGTGCAGGTAGACATCACAAATACCTATACAGCTCCAATTTTACCTGCACTAACCTGCATATACCCAGTACATGGACCAGTACAGGTTTAACTTGCATTGTTCATTTCTCACCCATCCTACTGCAGGATAAACCACTCATGCTGCTGCCATGGATTGGCGGCTTCATCCTGTTCATGTGGTTCGAGCTGGCGACTGTCATCTATGTCCTGGTCTACGCTGTAAGGAGGATTCCTCATGTGCAATACATCATAGTGCCTGAGACAATGATATTCGAGTCTCGAATGGACTGTACTCATGATTTACTAGTAGATGTAGTAAAACACTGTATGTGTGTGTTGGCGAGGGGGGAAACATGATGCATACAAATATTGTAACTTAGATAGACCAGCGGATAAATTTTATACTAAATTATAGCCTGCATGTAGGTCATTGTTGTTTTGTTTGTTGATGCCAGAAATATGACACACTGAGGCAAATTTCTTTAAATGTTATACTATGATGGTAACATGACAGTTTTCCAGAATGTTTAAGTTTTGCACTGTTTTGTACACTACATCTCCCTCTCCCTATAGGGTATGAGTGCCTTCAACATCTTCACCATCGTGTTCTACATCTTGCGGAGCTTGTTAAACGTGAGTAGTCCTCGTGTTCTTTGTGCCTTGTGGTCAGCCTAGTCTTTACATAAAACAAGAAGCATGGCTTCAAATACCACCTATATAGTAGTATGCTGGTAGTGGTAGTAGTATGCTGGTTAGTGCAGGTAAAATTAAAGCTCTGCAGGTATTTCTGACTAGTCTATGTGACCAGACATCTTCAAGTGGATGTGGATTTTTGTTTATTTTTCATTCTTTTCTTAGCATTTCATGATTCATTTCTTCTTTCATTCACTCAACATGTTGATCATTCATTCCATCACATCATTGTATATATGTCAGGGTGGACACTCCAATCTGGTATAATTGCCAATTCAACCATCTGCGAGAGACAGGATGAGGTCTATCACTATAACTTGTCTTAACGTTACCCAACATAAATTAAAAGTTGAACATTTCTGGTAGATACTGATATCATTTGAATAGTCTGTGCTTGCAATAAAACCTAAATACATGTATCTTCTAATGCAGTACCTGTATGATACTAAAAAATGGATTGCAGATTGTACCAGTAGAGACTCCAATCAGGATCTCTACTGACAGAGACTCTGATAGGAGTCTCTGTTGACAGACACTAAATTACGATCTCTACTGGTCGAGTGGTAGAAGATTGGCGTCTCTATACCCTGACATATACCTGCATTCCCTTATTTCCCCAGGTGTACTGTGTGCTGTGTGTGATCTCCCAGTACCAGGAGCTGCGTGCGGGGCGGGGCAGGCTGCAGGACATACAGCAGCAGGTGGTACAGCAGCAGCAGGCGGACCGTCGCCAGCCCCCGCAGGGCGCCAGGCAGCCCGGCATCGTCATCGTGGAGGCCGGCCCCGCCACCAGACCCATCACACAGTACCAGCGGACACGTACTGCCGCTCCCAGGCAGCCCAGCGGCGTGGCACAGCCTCTCCAGCCTGCAGCCGCCTACCCTCCGCTCCCCCCACCCCCCTACATGGCAGGACCCCCCGGCGGACCTGCACCCCCTCCCTACTCCTACTTGTACCCTGCACCCTCCCCCGATGGGGACAAGAAGGAAGAGGGGCCTCCCCCCTACACAGAGCATGGACCAGATCGAGACCCCCCCAAGTCGTAAGAAGTAGACTGTATGGTTGTCAGTGTACATTGGCTTCCACAATGTTCTAATCATTATGAAGTTAAGTTCCTTCTTTCACAACCATTTTGTCATGGAAAACAAATGGTTATGAATAACAGAACCATTCAATCATTCACCAACCAAATTATTTACATTAGTATATTAGCATTACACATGAGTATAACAGTAAGACATTAGTCTAACATATTAGAAAATATCTAGATAAAGCAAAGCCTAAAGGTAAGAAAAGTATTACACAAAAAAGAAGCCATGGTTGTTAGCTTTATTTAGTTATGTTTTTAAATCTTTCTTTGAATATTTTTGTAACACATGACACAGGATTCTACAACACATGTATTGTATATATATGTCAGAGCAGAGACTCCAATCTGGTCTAATCGGAGTCTAGAAATCTAAAGACATCCACATGAAATTTTTCAACTTCAATTTATGTCAATTTAGATCAAGTTGAAATTTGGATTTGTAAATGGAAAACTAACCTTACTTACGCACACATACACACACATTTATATAAAAGTTACATGTTTACAAGCACAAAAGAAAGTGTGTCATTAATGTAATCGTCCAGTATGTGCACAGGAACAGCTTTTCCTGTTCTTTTTTTATGTGCACGACAGAATGTTTTACACTTGTATTAATTTATCAAAGAAGCATCTACTTGGTTATCTTTCTTTATTTAACAAAAACAGAACTAGTATTTGGCACAGGCAACTTATACAGTATAGTTAGTTTTCAAAACTCATACAAAGTGACACATAACACATAAATGACAGCCATTGTTTCAAGTTCTATAATTATTCTGTGATGTTACATCTGTGATTTAATGCTCATTTTTGCATGCACTGTACGAGACATTGGGATGTTTTGGAAATGTTCCTGTTGTGCCCTACATTCAAATGTACATATATAGTTATGAACAGTGCAGTGTAAGAACTAGTGTATATGTATAAAGGTGTGTATACTTCTATTACAACTTAACATCTATGTAAGAACAGAATAGACAAGAATATATCAGATTACTGCATTTGGATGTCTTCCTAGTGACGTCAGACAATATAGACTGTTGTAGCGACGCCTGTCGAGTAAATGCCAAACTGCAGCATGGTCCTAACCGATATGGCCGATATGAAATGCCTTATAATTAGAACGTGTCCTGAACATGCTTCACTACACACTCATTGTAAATACCCAATGGAATGTACCGAGAATATAAAAGATTTCTGTAGACACCTATACTTAGACAATTTTTACCATGTCACACAATTTGATGATAAACTTTATCCACAGAAACAATGAATTTGAATTCCTCAACTGGACGAACATCATCTCACAATGAAGACACAGTAACGTTACAGCTATATAGAAGGGTACTTCATCGCATATGTAGTGAAACCGTATTCGAACTGTTAGGCAGGTACATGTATATATACGTGTAATGTACTATAAAACTTAATGAAACACCCACAATCACAGATTTGGCTATGGTTTTTTCTTGCGCTCTGATGAATGTTACTATCATACAAAATGAGTTACATTTTATTTGTTTGATGTATGGACGAGCGGGTTTCCGAGGAAGTGTTTTACGCTGAGATCAGCAGTTGGCAGCATGTCGTCACGTCCACCAGTCGGGGACGAACCTGTAGGAGGTAGAGAAATTTAGTAATACACTCGCAGATGGTCGGGAAGTAAGTTAGTAAACGTCCTCAAACCGCGACGCACCCGTTTTGTACCGAACTAACAAGCTTAAGATAACATCAGACAGTACGGTACAGTATAGCGTAATAGTAAACAGTATAGTGAAGTAAGAATATAGCGTAACAGTATAGAGAACATTATAGAGTAAGTTTATATATGTACAGATAGAGAGAGTGAGAGGCAGACAGGCCAAACCTCCCTATTATCGAGATATTAAAGTGTAGTAGCTTTTGATAAGTGTGTGAGGTGAACCTCCGACTTGATGTCCATTCCAAAGAACTAGTGTTTTTCTTACTTGTAAGTCGTCGTTGCCGTCTTTGTATATTTCCAGCGCGGGAAACTGCGAGCGCTTGTCCCGACACTCCCCCTGGCAGTTGGCCGTGGGAGTGCTCTCCACACACTTCACGGCGTAGAACCGCTGGAACACACTTCTCCGTACCTGCACGCAGCCGTGAAGGAGGAATACAAGGTTTCTTCACGCAGTACATGTGCTACTTGGAAGACACAAATGTTTTAATTTAGGACGTGCAGACGACCTTTTCCCCCTCAAGATCAGGCGTACACTCAGCAGAAGCACACAAGATCACACAATTATCCCCCCAGGAAGAGTAAAATACGCTATTCGAGCTTTATGTGCCTATCTGACATGTACATGTTGGTATGCGAATAAAGAAGAAGATGAAGCTAACCTGTAGACTGTAGAGCTCTATGTCTGTCCAGGCGCCGTTCAGATACACGCGAGACGGCGTCACCAGCGTACCCTGAGTCCGGCACACGTCCATCCAGGTCACCGCGCGGGCGTGCCTAGCATGGCTCTGGTCTGGTCCGAACCTCGTCCCTACCCTCTCTGGTACACAGAATGACCATTGTTGTCATGTCATGTCCAACTCTTATATCCGCCTACTTAGGTCAATTCCTTTATACTTCATTCCAAACATCCATAAATATCTATATTGTAAGTCATATACTGTCATCGATGATATGTTGTAGTTATAATTGCAGGATAGAATATCCTT
>NW_017803865.1:1522505-1523486 GCF_001625305.1 Branchiostoma belcheri | reverse complement strand
GCAAAGACAAGCATTCCCCAACGCTGAGGAAATTGAGCGCACAAAGAACCATTATTTTATCAGGGCGTGCCTCAAAAGCCGTTAGAACCTACAGGCGATAGTGCTGCGATTTAGTCGATCAAGCGAAATTAGGGGTTAGCCATAGCCTGGGGGTGTAGAAATCATTTGGTTGGAAACAACTATGGGTGAACTTTCACCTGTCTGTTTAGCGGATTCTAAAAAAAGACAGTACACTATATTACAGGTTTTGCGCAGAGCTTTGGCTGTTTATCTCATTTTTTTATGTCAAAAAACAATTTCAGTCGAAAACCGTGATAACTACCTTCACACGTGATAACGGTCGTCTCAAACGTATCGCATTATTTCACTACATACACTAGATACTTCTTCTAATGAATTAATGAGAGAGAGGGTCGCTATCTCATTAAACTCATACATACCCCTTTTTTTATCTTTCAGCCTCCACGCTTCCACCAGCATTACGTAAGTATGCTTATATCTTATTCACAATCTGTGTAGCAGAAAAAAACTTGAAAAAAAGAACAAGATAGAGGGACAACATTATGACTACATGTAATTTAAATACCGTGTAATGTTGATGTCTTTTCTCTGATAATATTTCACATTGATAAAATATGTGCATTTACAATGCATAAGGTATGCACAGAACTTCATATATTGCAGTGACATTGATTATAAGCAATATAAATACTATTTTGTGCACATTCTATATGAGGCCATGTTGATTTGATTGTATGGATGACATCTTCTCTGAACCCCAAAACTGACGCGAGCGTGCGAATGAAAAAAAATGGCAAAAAATTTCCTTCATTATGAAATCTACGTGGTCATAAAGGTTGAACAAATGACTAAACACACAGAGTATGGTATGGCAAATAATAATAGACTCATCATTTTCATTTTTTACTATTTTCGTCTTTTCCTTGAATTGATTTCGGTCATTCTATGACATTAGTATCG
>NW_017803865.1:1498206-1522455 GCF_001625305.1 Branchiostoma belcheri | reverse complement strand
CCTGTAAGAACCCTTCCTCCGGACCCCCCTCCAGTAATTACTCTCCCTTCGGACCCCCCTCCAGTCACTACTCTGCCTCCCGACCCCCCTCCTGTAAGAACCCTTCCTTCGGACCCCCCTCCAATAACAACCCTTCCTTCCAACCCCCCTTCAGAAAGAACCACCCCCTGCGACCCTCCTCCTGTCACAACAACACTGGACGATCCCCCGCCCGGGTTGCCGCGGGTCACTTCTTCCAAAGTTCCTCCATCTCTACCCCCCGTAGGTCTTCCTCCTTGCGCGTCGGTGCCCGTGAGGACGGTTGAAGTTAATTCTCCGCCTTCCTGTTGGTTCAAAGTTACGACTTCACCTACAGCTACACCGGAGCGCGAACTTCCAGGTACGAAACCCCCCTGTCCCCCTCCACCAACCGTCGTTCCTTCCCGTTCAGCAAAGTTATCATTTTCGGCAGGTTCTTCCTCGTCCGAGGGTCCACCCCGGATAAAAGCCCACTGGTTGTCCTGAAAGACGCGAATCGCCCTCTCGGGGTCACGCCTGGCGAGTTCGCACGAGAGCGCGGTCGGGTTCCGTCGGCAGTAGTCGGTCGCTTCCAACGACGACGACGTCGCTCCCCCGAGAATAGACGGGGAACAGTCGGGGCAGAACGTCCGGCAGATTTTGTCCACCGTTCCCCGCCGCCTCTCCCCTAGTAGGGTGATCTGACCTCTGACCCACCCTGTCATGGTCAGGATGAGGACGAGATTGACCTTCATTGGTGGAGTTCTGAAGGTCAACGACAAATTAAACAGTCAACAACGTCTAATCAATCAGGATACTTACACTAGGATAAAGACAATATTTTCTACAACTGTCACAAAGATCATAAAACAGATATAACAGCAAAGGCATACTGTACATCTAATAATATGCACAGGAATACAGGGAACTGAAACAACGCACAATATAAGATTTTGATATTACGATATATTCTGAAATTAAAATTCAGACATACGACTCCACAAAAGCAGACAGCATGGTAAACTACAGCTATTGTTAAAGCAACGCATGTGGACTGGTATGCATTCCTTTTCAAGTTCTAGTCTAGAGTGCAAGGTTCACAAACATATCATCCCTGATATCATCCCTTATAGAGAACGCCATTAAACCGACACCTTACCTGTTCGCAGCGAAATCAGCACCACAGAAAGCTGTTTTCTTGTGTGATAAAAGAAGGTTTCCACTGCTTGGCACAACGCCGCGAGGCACGGGCTGTTATTTCTCAAATTCATCCTACCACCCCTTATGACCAATTAGCTTGCCCGCTATCATTTGTTTATCTGGTTTCCTAGCAACACGCTAAGGAAAATATCGTGATGTTGATCTCGAGGAACACATTTTTGCCTTCTGGCCATTTTTCACTCGACCCATCTCGTGAGGTTGGCATGCGAAAACATTTGATCCTCGCCAAGAATGTGGAGTAGATTTTTTTTTTGCAGTGTCAGGTATTCGGTGTTATCTAACACTGGTGCTTGGAATGCTTTGTGCTGACTTCTTGCTTGCTTTATATAAAGGCCCCTTAAGGCGTATTCGCAATCGGCAGAAACAGGCAAAATCGCGCCACATTCAGGAAACCCTAGTTATATCCCTTTTACACTATAGGCTGACTGAGCCAGAATGCCGTCTAGAATGAAAATTTCTTGTATACTCCTGGCTATTCAATTTCGGGTGTGTGTCAAATAGTCAGGTTTCGGTTCTCTCTTGAATGCGATAACATTGTTTCGAACGCTGTTGGCATGGTGTAGGAATATTCACAATGCCGTCATACTGCACTTATAACATCATATTCACATTGAAAGCATTTTTGAGCATGCTCAATCAAAACATGCTCAAAACTTTCATCATGGCAGTTTCCCATCGGTGCTACTCGGGGGTTTATCTACATGTAACAGACCAGGAGATACGTGATCGAATTCGAAAACCGCATCCTGCAGAAGGACCACAGCCTTTAGCTTTGAGGCTACACCAAGGTATAGACAGGCGAGTATCTGATGCGTGAAGAAGTGACTGAGTTCAAATCAGCCCTCGGGGCGTGTAGAAAGTTCAACGTTTCCTGAATTCCAGCGGTTTTCTGGCACCGGAGCAGCGGTGTTCCTGTCTGACACATCGCTGGTTAGAGAATCCTCCCACTGTCCTCAATCTGACACTAACAAAGGTGCTTTGGGTCGCCAGTGAGGTTTTTTTAATACCTGACAGCATCTTGGTGCTTATTTTTCCAACGAGCAACATACATGCAGAGACAATGGTATCATCAAGAGTATGGCACGCTGTCTTATCGAGAATGACGTGCAGTCTAAGCGTAGCCTATATATGCGTGATTCAAAACATTTCCAGATGCGATTAGAGACGTGAGATGTATCAAAATAATGGAATCGACTAATAGTATACTGTCCCGTAATTCTACTACTGAAATACTTATGGCAATACCAAATTGCAGTCAATAAATAATGTTCATTCACTTTCATTCATTCATACATTCATTGTATAAAAATCGCTGGTACTGATTTTTTTTCGGCGGACGTGGCTGAAGACCTGGACTTCTTCATGAGTTCGGGAGAAGACACCACTGATAACACCTGCGCGCACGCACAGACATCCGGCACACACAGGCCCGACCTGCCGCTCACGTGTCTAGTTTAAGTCTGATTAACTACCGTCAAAACTGCGCAAAAACATCACTCAAGAGACCGATAGAATCGTCTATGAGGACATGTGGTCACTGTGGACAGGGATCTAATATGAAGTTGTGTCAATCGGAAACAGTTTATATAACTTACAGGGATCACCGAAAGTGGCTATCCTTATGTAAAGGTGGTTACTTGACTGTTAAACTAATTGTAGCCTTCACTTCATTGTAGCATTCCAAAACGTTGTAGTCTGGATGCCAGACTGTTCCCAGGGCCAATACACAGGCCTGTCCCCAGTTAGTGAGGGGGCTGGAGACAGTTTTTTTTTCAAGATGGATTTATTTTATAATCGGAGATACGGATACCATTAAACACTTTTGTGTAACACAAAGGTTATATGCCACTTTTCTAATTTTGTCTCTGTGTAAAGCAGACTTGACAAATCGGATTCCAATGCAATTTCTCCAGTCCAGTTTAGATATTGAAAGATTCTTTGATTCTACATGTATGGTATGGTATGCATGCTATTATATGTATATGGTATATTTTTACATCGATGATTTCCATTACCTCTACTGTATGTCTAAACTCCTCTCTAGATTCATATTGCTTATCATATCATATCAAAATTATTTTCCTGGAATGAAGCAGTGACGCGGGCTGAGCTAGGAGGGGATGACCAACTCGCAGCAAGTCGGTACCTCCACCAGCCGAGGGCGCACCTAGGGGAACATGGAGGAAACAGTGAATGATATAAAAGACGGAAACAAATTATTGCAAAACAAGATCATAAGTTACAAATGTATGTATCTTTGAATAAAAAATCATGGCCGTAGCATGTCCAGAATACGAGATATGAAAACCAAAAGTGCCTGTGGAAAACACTATTAGCGCACATCCACAGAAACCAACGAGATTAATGACCTGTTCCACAAGTACAACAAGATAGGGGTGTTTTCCGAAATATCAAATGACCTATAAAAACTGCTACGGTGTAAAAAAAATGCTTATCTCGCGCATACTAGCAGACGACATGTCAAACTACATACCAATTCAAAGGGATCGTGAGTTATAGCTGCGAACGTAAGGACACACCTGATTACAATACGCCGTCTGAGGTCACTGACCTCCTGTAAATATACATTAAGAGGTGGAAACGATTACATGTTTGAAAGTCTAATAAAAGGACAAAAATATTATGCTTACTTTGATGTCATTGTTGTCATCCTTGTAGATCTGCAAGGCGACGAACTGTGAGAATTTGTCCTGACAGACGCCTCCGCAGTCACAGTGGGTCACGGGCTTCCTGTCCACACACGACACGGCGTAGAACCGCTGGAACACGCTCCGACCGACCTGAAACACAAGAGAGACATCATGCTGTTGTATCCAGAACCGTGCTTTATGTGGAATAGCCCACGCGTATCCAGAATCATGCTTTATCCAGAACCACGCTCATGCACGGTTCTAGATAGTCCACGCCTGCTAAACCGTGCATGGGACAAGTCTACGTTCTTGGATACGCGGGGTCCGGAACCAGAAACTGAAAAAATACGGCACCAGCCCAAGTTTTTTTATAGATTCCTTTTCACAAAATGTCTTAAACTGCCTACAAGTCTTAGAATTCCAGGACTGTCCCTCCCCACTCTTTCCTGACACTGGCCTTTTTCCTTATCTCCAAGCAGATATTTTGGTGAAATGCAAGACAATAACAATTTAGCAAGACAAATCAATTGGCAAGACCACCTGGTATAAAAAAAATCCCAGTACAAAAAGAAAACCAGATAGAGACGCCTACACACATGTACAAAAGATAAGTCAAAGCCTAAACCTCTGCTTGGAGAGTAGCTTTTTCCCCACTAGCCTTTCCCAGTCCGTCGTTAATGTACAAGTAATTGACTAGCTAGTAGATCCCATGCATTCCATCTCACCTGGAAACTGTACAGTTCAAAGTCCTGCCACTTCCCATCGACCCTGACCCTGCGGGGCGTGGTGATCTTCCCCTGACTTCTGCAGGCTCCCGCCGTGACCGGGGCCTGCCGGGCCTGCCTCCGCCGTACCTCCCGCCGCCGCCACACCGTCTCCCCGCTCCGCTGGACCTGCTGCTCGCCGCCACCCGGCTGCATCACGGTCTCCCCCTGCTCCCGCCGGTGGGTCCGGAACGTCGACCGCATCACCTGGCCGCGCCGCCGCACGTTCATGTTCATCTTCACCGTCACGGGCCGGAACTGCCCTCGGATCACCGCACCTTCCGGAACAACGAGAATTCCGAGATATCATACCTCTATGAAATATTTAGAGCTTTTGTACATGTCTGATGTTTTTCGATCAAACGCACACCACTTAATTCTTATATAGAAAGCTATCAGCCACCAAAAGACCAGTATCAAGACCAGATACAAAAATCGGTAAAAAGTTTTGCTGCAAGGGGAGGCCCAAAGTTGACATTGACCTTTATCTTTCCATGACTTACCCACACACCAAAATGTTATCGCATAGTAGTCCATGAAGGCCTTCTGAAGTTGTGCTGACAGAAATACACAAATAGGGACAGACCAAAAACAATACCTCCATTTTGCGAGGTACCGAAAAATGACAAAAAATCGGATATTTTAACTTCTTTTTTTGCCGACCTCAAATTGCATTCAAAGTCTAAGAATACCCACCTTCGCCGACGATGGCGTCCGGACGAGCTGTCACAATCGATCGGGACGAGGACCAGCTGGAATATCGTCGGTGACCGTACGTCATTTCCGGTTGAGGAATAATAACTCCGTCGTTCCCGTCGCTCCCCTCGCTGTCCTGGTCGCTTCCCCACGCCTGTTTCCACTCCCGGATCTTTTTCCTCGCACCGGCTCTATCTTCATCGTCCCGCACTTGTACTTGTTCTTGCTCTTGTTCTTCGGAGATCACGACGTCCTGGTCGGTTGGGGTGTCCTCCTTGTGCCGGGCGCCCTCCCGGAGGAAGGCCCATTGATTCTCCTTGTAGAATCGGATGGCGAGTTCAGGATCCGTGGCGACTAGCTGACACGCCAGCGTCTTCGGGTTCTTTTGGCAGAAGTCGGTAGGTTCCGGCGGGATGGGCGGGGTGGGCTCGGGAGGGGTGGTGGGGCAGGGGGTCACCTCGTCCTGCGGGCAAAGGGCGCTGCAGATGCCGTCAACGTGGGGCTGCCAGAGCCGCTTCCACACCCAGGAGCCTGACGACTCGTCCTCCGCACATGTGGTGAACAGGAGGCCGAGGAACACAGCCAAACGGACGCCCATGTCGTCGGACTCTGTTGAAAACAATGCGACGTTGTCAGCATTCAATTGCGAATTCTGTATACTCACTATTAGTTTATATATTAGCCTTGATAAGAGACTATTCCCAGGGCCAATGCACAGGCAGGTCCACAGATAGACTTTGAGAGTCTATATGAACGGTATTTGGTAAAATTTACTTGGGAACATGTTGGCCCTAGAGCCAAGAAGCTACTGTATACTGACCCTGGCAACAGTCTGGGACCCAGGCTATTTTTAGTGTACTGACTTCGACTACTTATGTATGGCTCACAATAAAACTAGACTCTTCATTGACCATATATTGTTATAAAATTCCACTTTAGCCTGCGAATCATTGATACTAATTGTTAGAGTTTTTAAACAATAATATATTGAGACAGTTATCTAAGACCATATAAACGAGCCTTGATAATAGAAGGGAAGGATCATCCTACATGTCCATGCCCGAAGTTCCAGGCTATTTTAAGCCCAGGTCACATACACCATACGATGTACGTACGGAGGCTTTCCTTACTGTACGTCGTAAATTTGAGAATAAACTGATGCAATAGTTTAAAAATCAAAGTATTGCAGTGCACCCGTTTCCTCTCTAGCCTACGACGTACTGTGCGATCGTCGCATAAAACCGGACTCCATACGGTACAAGTAGGTGCATCCTTCGATGTATGTGACTTAATCGCAAGTCACGACATGTACTGAAGTTTTAAATACGATCCCCTTGTGCAACCTCCTGATTCTCACCAGACAACCCAGAACGACTCAGGAAGCTGGCGGGCTACTCTTTGCATCTCAAATATTTGCTCTACCCAGATTTGGAGACATCTATCCCTGGACCTGCATTTTATTTTGTCTAGCTGTGTTCAAAGACAGAAATTTTTACCGCCATCCCCAACCATTATAATCACAAAACTGCCATTTGTGCACCGCAGTCAACAAGTTACACTGATCAAAGGACACTTTTCAAGTGGCCAACTGTACCGAGAGACGATAACGTTTGTAAAGTCTAAAATTACTTTTCCAGAAAAATCTGAACATACGAATTTTCCAGAGCGATACATGAGGGGAGAAACTTTCCCATGGAGTCCTGTTAAGGAAATATTAAATGTTTAAAGCACGCTACACGACATGTGTTTTTTTAACGATCTGGTCTCTGTGACCGAGGAATATTGACCGAGTCAACAGGCGAACAATCGTCGATCCGTCACACAGCTACGCTAGAAAAAATAATGTGCAGCCACTGCACTTTCTCTATATAACATAGGCACATGTAACATCAAGTACAATCGTTCGTAAATAAAGAAAGTTGAAAAGTTCTGTACCTTTGTTACTGTAGAATAGCAGCCGGTTGAACTGGGTCACCTGTAATGTAACGCCAAGCGGGAATCTCAAGGCGGATTTAGGACAACATACCCCGTGAACCTCGCCTGACAGGATGTGCACTTTGGTCCGACACAAATCTTCGCACTTAGTCAGTAGTCTGGCGGCACGAGGCGTTCCGAAATCCGGTCGTTGTTGCACGTAAATCTGACTCATGGTAAAGCTTGCATGGCAACGATATCACGTCGGATAGGCTGTTCCTAAAGTACTTCAGCATAATCATTAATGGCAATATTTTCATATTAGACACCCTTCTCTCCCTCCCTCTCTCTCGCTTTCTCTCTCCGTATCTATCTGATACGTGTATACATGTAGATATGTCTCTCTCTGTCTCTCTCTCTGTCTCTCTCTCTGTCTCTCTCTCCCTCCCTCTCTCTCTCTCTATATATATATATACATATATAGAGATAGATACGTAGATATAGATATAGATATAGATATAGATGGATGGATAGAAAGATTGATAAAAAGAGAGACGGATGGATAGATTGATATTTAGATAGATGGATAGATAAAGAGAGTGCGAGAGAGAGAGGTAAGCGGTTCATTTATCATATCACAGTTCATTTCTTGTATGAACATGTAAAAGTGACGAAGAACAGCTAAATCACGATTTCAGCCCTGCAGCGACCTCGGGTTGACAACTGTGGCGAAGGGTCAAGGTACGGCCATGAACTGTGATCATACAAAGATCCATGTCCGGACCTCTGTTATACATGTAGCAACATCAAGTACATGCATGTGGATCCTTACCATCCTCATCACCTACGGATTCGTAGAAAGATTACAGTCTATGGATCTTTATCAATCACGTAACAGATCTAGATGTACGTAAGGTATTAGATTACATTAGATTAGAACAACGTCATAACCAGCAGAGCACGCTGGCACAGTACAGAAAACAGGAACACGTGTTCGGAGATCTCATACCTCCATGACAATATCTCAACACACACACACAGACACACAGACAGACACACACACACACACACACACACACACACACACACACACAACCTGCATTCTCATGTAGGTAATAAACAAAATCTAAGCCAATGTATTAAAGGTAAAAGTTATTTGGTAATATAGACTCTCGTATCTGCTTCGGTACGTAAATATCTCTAACTTCACATGTCTTTTCCAACAGGAGAACGTAACAATAAACCAGAACAGAACAGTCATCATGAACAGATGGCAAATCACATGGCAATGATTTTCTTCAATGCGAGGTCCTGCTCCTAGCCTAGGCCAGGTGCCAGTTGCTCGCCTACCGTGGCGCTGGTACCTAGGGATCGCCTTCGATTTCACGAAATATTTCAACACATTAACGTCCGGACGTCCGGAACTTGAAAGAACAAAATAGGTTCTGTGGAAAGTGACACCTTCGAAACTCAAATACATTCCCAAAATTTCTCTATAGGAAACACATCCTCTAGCGGCAGCATTTGACCGCGCTATCCACTGTGACGTCATGGCGATCCTTTGGCGCCAGTTTCAAAGTCTTTTCACGGCAGCAATGCAGAAACATACGTGTAAGCCAAGGACATTATACAGATTATAATGTCCTTGGTGTAAGTTATACGTGTAATAGTGGTTCGTTAAAAATTGAAAAGATCAAGAGCATGGTTCAGAACGTGGAAAGTCAGTACAATCATTGTTTACCTGTCAACATGATCAAGTTAATACGACCGTCGGCCGGTCCAGGTCAATCGACCTTCTTCAAGTCCGACATTCGTGGTCATGGTACCCCGTGTACCACTTCATTTTTACCTATTATGTTTCATGCACACTACAAGGCACTTTAGAGGTGTTGTTCTCGGTGTTGTTGTTCATATCTTCGCACACTGTGACATGAACAATGTTACCGACGTTGTAGTCAGGATCACTGCATCTGGTGTCCTCTGCACTTTTCTTGCTAGCACTTTTGTCAGGATGCCGCGAACTGGACCAGACCCGTGCGCAGGTCGAGCTGGTGCCGATGTCGTTACGGTGTTTGCGGGGATGTTTGTGGAAGACTGCCCTGTGAACATCTGCCAGCACCTTGTCCGGGCTGTGGAAGCCACACCTCTTGCACCTGGCGGGTTAGAGCATGACATTCCTCTCCTACTATTTACTGGATGGAGATGAATTCTCTTACATACTCTGCCAAATTTGTCATCATTTCAATAAACTTCTCTGTATATCTTAACACAAAACTGTACATGTTTACAACAAAATACAGTTTTATTATCTTTTAAGATAATTAAAATTATACAACAATTAACAAGCAATAAATAACCTGCAGTTCTTGTTCCAACCGATTGTGTAAATTTATACATTATCATCTGTTCATTATTTCGGGTGCGACAGCGTTCCTGCAAACTGAATTTTCGGTCGTGTTCAAGTCATCAACCAGCAAGAAATCTGGGAAATTATAACCACTACCCAATCCCATGCCTTGTAACAAACTCATACCTGTAGTATCTCAGGGGCTTGTTGTGAGACCTCCAGTGATAGGCCAGTCCGCGCATGGTGCGGAAATCCTTGTCGCAGCCGTCTTCGCCACATCGGAAACGTTTCCCGGGAAACCACATCAGACCCTCTGCTGGCGGCTGGGAAAACGCCGGGGCCCGAGAACCCCGTCGTACCCTCTGACCCGTTTGTAACTTGTTTGCGGTCTAGCGTAAAAAGTCAGATAAAAGTACATTGCTCTTTTGAAAACTGCAGCACCAAACTGTAGGGAATTCGAAAGATCCGATCTCCCAATCACATCACCAAGCGTGATAACTCTCAGGACTAAGGACCCAGTTGTGAGATCTTGAAGCAACAAACACCCTAATTATATAATAACTCTGCATCCATATAGCGTCTGAAAGTGTCCGTGTCGACGACATCTACAATAAAGTTACGTGAGAGAACCAACAGTACACCGTCTGCATGGTAATAACTATATGTTTGATACCATGCCGTCTTGGCTCTCCAGGAGCTGAGCACTTATTATAGACCGATCTTGACTGTCCATCACAATTAGCAGTTACGTTCAACCAATGAGAGAATGTCAAATAATTGTTCGACCAATGAGAGACTGGCTACATGTCCGTGAAATATTTGCAACTATATGTTGTTATTTTGCATTTTTATGTTGGATGAAGGGGGATATGGGATAGGTCTATTTGTGACTTGCGTACGCATCTGCACAACACAACAGAGAGTATGATAGTCTAACGTTGAGTACTGTCTATTCTGGAAGCCATACCTCTGCCGAAGAAGCTCTCTGGGGTCTAGAGATCCACCGTGCGGATGACCTGAAGGTCCTGTCAGCCAGGTAACGATAGTTCATGACTTCAGATTATACAGATCTGCCATCAAAACTTCGCGGGGTTCAGTTTGTCAATAGACCGCATCCATACGTTTAAATAACCACGATAAAGCAACAGAGCGTTGATGAAAAACAGTGAATGTTGTGAAAAGACGTGACAAACAAGTATGTCTTATAGAACATGAAGGTACAATTATACGATTTTGAACCTGAACCATGTTTCCTTTTCGACGTGCATTTTCGCCAGATGATATAGAAGCGTTTGGCTGCCTTGAAGCACTGACCTCTTGACCTTTTCCCAATTACCCAGATAATGTCGCATACACGGCGCGGGTAGGGTAAGTGCTCAACAAACACATACTCAAGGAAAGCTAACAACTCTTCGGGTTTGATCGCAAGTAACTTGACTTAAATATTTATTTCTGTAACAGTGACTTGAACGATGTAGTAAATGGTGAAAACCTAAATTGTAAAAAGACAACGGCAGTGATTCATTGTACGAAACTTAGGCCATGTTGATTTGATTATATGGATGACATCCGCGCGCGCATGAATTTTCGGCCGTTTCCAAAAAAAAAAAGTTTTTAACCATACTGTAAATCGTACAAAACAGTTGCAAAATGAGCAAAAATATACCATAAGTTACCAAAAAAATAATAAAAACTATACCAATGTCGTAGAATGCCAAAATCAAACGAAAAAAGATGAAATTGTAAAGAAATGAACTTGAAGACTAGATTATTCGCAAACCATATTCTGTGCCATTTGCTCAACCCTCATCACCACGTAGATTTCATAATGAAAAGAACTTTTTTTTTGCAAAACTTTTTTTTTATTCGCACGCGCGCATCAGTTTTGGGGCTCCCGGAGGATGTCATCCATATAATCAAATCAACATGGGCTTAAGACTGTATTTGGTGGGAACTGGAATCAACAACAGGGCCGAATTGGCACAAAGAGGTAGATTTATATGAAAAGTGTTAAATTTTCTGCCTCTACAACATGCCTATGTAACGCAAGCATCCGAAGGAAGCTGATTGTCCTTTCATTCGCAAGTCTTGAAGAGCTTAAAACTAAGAAAAACTTCTAAAACAACGCGTTTCTCCTAGATCTATTCACATCACGATTAAATAACATATAAATAATGAATACATGAGACAACGTGCGTTGTGCTGTAATACAAAACCGTGACTATATACCAAAAACAATTTCTTTTCAAAGAAGTAGTATTAACATTTAAATTATACCTCCTGACTGCTTCAGTCAGGGTCACACCGATTTCTTTTACAACATTAGCTGCAATCTTTGGTTCTGACATTCTGAAGCTACAGATAAACGGCAATGTTATGTGTTTTACTGCCACTATTTAATAACTCAAAGGTACCTGCATACTTGCACTGCACAAAGTACTTAAGCATACCTTAAAGTATACGTAAAGGGTCTGTTTCTTCATTCGCGTGTACCTTTAAGCATGCTTTAAGGCGTGCTGAATGATATGGTCTTGTGTAGTTCGGCTCTTTATGATGGTTGCTCAATAAATAACTACTGGAGATATGGGTAAGGGTGCCAGGCGTCCTTTGCCTTCTTGGGCACGCACTGTTGCGTGGTGGCGTCTCCTCTGAACCCGGCCTTGCAGCGGTCACACTTCTTTCCCTCCGTATTGTTCTTGCAGTCCTGGAGGATGTGAAAAAAAGAGACTTTTATTGATGTCTTTGGCGTCTTTGCGTTCATTTCATGTATTGTCATAATTGTCTTCATGCAAAGACGTTACTCTTAGGTGCTGAGGTTTTGCCGTCCAGTTCGTACTGATCTGATTGGACATACTGGCACCAATGGCAATGGACTGTCATCTTAGTGTACACAATACAGAGCCCCATATACTGCCCCTATGGTCAGTGTATCAGGACATATCAAAAATCATCACATACCATCGCATACACCTTCATATTTCTCCTTTGTCAAAGTCGTGATAGAGTTAAAACCGGTGCTCATATAACTAAGACCATCAGTTGATTTTTCTTGTCGTATCCACACTGTGCAACTCTACGATCTTGGACACGCTGACACTACTATCTAAAACCGTGCCTGATACTATCCCTAAAGCATTTAGGCATGGAACTAAAATGTCACAGTTCTGGATACAACACTCCTATAAAAGAACAACAGAACGTGTTTTACCAAACAGTTGCCTTGTGGGTCACACTTGTCGGAGTTCTTGTTGCAGTCACACTTTGTGGATGGCAAGGGCGGCTGCGGCTTGGCGCCTGACGTCGGTACCTTCCCGCCATACACTGCGTAGGGTAGGCAGTCCTGGGGCGTGCCTGTGGTCGAGTCTCCCCAGTACCCGGCCTTACACCGCTCACACTTGTACCCCTCCGTGTTGTGCTGGCAGTTCTAAACGACAATGGAGTGATCTTTAGTATGTACTAGGTTTTTTTTTCTTCTTTTTTTTTGGGCTAACAAGATCACTGGCAACTTGGCAAAATAATGAAGATTCAATCAATCTGCTCTTTCTACGGTCACTGAATGTACTTGAAATCCAGTCACGTGACCCGACTAATAAATCAGAGGTGGCTGGAAGTCTATAACACCCTCCTTCGCGGGCCGGAGAGGATGCGTGCCCTGTTTGTGTTAATATCGTCTTTTATTACTGGGTGCCCTAAAACCGCTTTAGCCTGGTGACGGTATATCGTTGCATGACGCGTCGCCACGATGACGGTTGTCACAGGATATTGCGCGTTCAGATGGCGAGAGAAGAACCGCCTATTTTCGTCTTGCGACACTGTGTATTAATATGTTCTATCTATCCGCTATTTTCTGCATATGAAATGCCGCGCACTCGCCCGACAAAGAAAGAGGATGAGACTCGTGTTCAGGGACGGGTAATACCGGACCTTGATTCCAGGTTTCTTCCTTGCCATGCTGAGGGTAGTGCAAGGCGCGTAGTGGTCCAGACCCTTCACTTGCCTTCTGCCATCCCCCTGCCTAAAAATCACTAAATCGTTTTGATCCAACAGAACAAGTTTGTTTACTTACCACACATCTATCTAAAGCGTCACACTGTGCTGTGTGTTTGTGGCATTTCTCGTAGCAGGTTGTTGGTGTCGGCTTGGGCGTTGGCTTCGCTGTGGGCTTTGGAGCAGGTTTCGGTGTGGGTTTTGGAGCAGGCTTTGGCGTCGGTTTTGGAGCAGGCTTTGGAGTCGGTTTGGGGGCGCCGGCTGCATCAAATAGAAGGCAACATTTTACTTGGTGAGATGGATGCATGTAGAATGGCGTCCAGAAATAAGGAGCATGCTATCTATATATGCACAGACATCACGCATACACGTTAACATGGCTGAGAATTGTTTTATATGATGGGATTGTTTGCGTCTTCAAGAACCTCATGACTTCTTTAACAATGAAGTACAACGGTTCCTGGAAATAGCTAAACGTGATAGATATCATTCACTGAACATTGCTCATATATAACGTTCTAGAAACAAACAATACGTATAATCATCGTGATTATATACAATTGCAAATTGTCAATATTTTCTTTCTTTTCTTGCTCTCAAAAGGACGTTTCTCACGAGCCGTGGTGCCAGGTTCTGAACGAGCTGTCATGTTCACGTAGCCTCGGTATCAGACTGTTGCCTGGGTATCAGACTGTTGCTAATATACATGCTAGCTCCTCAGATCCTTATAAAGCATAAACTATGTCAAAGATGGCGAGGCTTACGACAGGGAGCGTCCTCGTCCGACCCGTCTGTGCAGTCCTTGGTCTTGTCGCACTGGTACACGATCGGGATGCACTTCCCGTCAGTCTTACACCGGAACTGGTTGTACATGCAGGGGTTCGCTGTGGAGAAAACACATACATGTATCATTTTCTGTTGGTTCGTCCCAAGGTATTGTTTTGCAAACACATAATATTAAGGAAAAAATTGCAACATTCTGCCCTAAAGGACATTACCATCATCAGAAAGTTATAGGTCCCAACAAAAGTTCTCATTTCCTGTCTTTGATTTCCTGCTATACATGTACATATCTGTTGTCTTGTGGAAAGATAGACAGAATCAGTGTCAGTGAGGAATTCACAAAAATTATATCTTCGATTTTTTGTCTATCATGATAACAGCTCAAAACAGTAATTCCCAGAGTCAAGACTCAGTCTTTACCAGACACAACGCAGGTTGAAAAACAGTAAAATCTAGCAAAATGGGGGATTTGGGGCACCGTTGAGGGGGAAGCTAACCTTCCCTCGTACTACATGTATCTCCCCTGGCAATTTTTTCATCATTTCCGAATTTTACTATACGTTCCCCAGTTGAAAGGGCTGGTGGAGGCTAGTCAAGACCCGTACGGTACATGTACTTACGCGTCGGGCAGCTGACTTCATCCGTGCCGTCCTTGCAGTCGGTCTCCCCGTCACATCTGTACTTGTGATAGACGCACTGCGTCCCGCTGGTGCACATGAACTCTTCATTCGTGCATCCGACCTGTGCTCCTGATTAGACATTCATGAAACGGCAATGAGTATTAGATATAGGGATTCATTCCTCAAGCTAACCAACATCTGTCACTCCAAACTTTATTTAGCCTGTCACGATTGGCTTCGCCCTTTTGTAGGATGGCACGCAAAAAAACAGACATCACAATGAGTTTGGCTGAATGTGAGCTGAACATAATAATAATCAAATAGAAATACATGCATATATCATCAATTTTGCAAGAAGTTCCGGAATTTTCGGTGTTTGTTGCTGTGCCATTCCTTACTTATCTACATCTGTCATGAGAATTAAATTCACATCACCTAACACAAAGAGATACATGTATGTTTCTTTTTACTACATGTATCAAATATCACTATTCTTTATTGTATCACATTACATTGTTGGCACCTGTGTTTGCATGACTGCTATGGAAACCAGACAACACGTGACGTCGCGCGATACTGATGTCGGGTGGTTTGGTGCCAGAAGTTTCTGTGTCAAATTTGTTGAACCATCGATTTATCATATTTTATGATACAAATCGCTCCCTGCTTCAGATAAAATTTGAATTGATCACGACAAGTCAACTTTGGCAGAAAATACAGGTTGCGGTTTCCATGCTTAGTTCGTTGTGTTGTAGTCGTCGTACTGTAGTAGTCCACTCCCCATTGTCGATCTTACCTGCTCAGTGCCACTCACATCTTTATGACGTTTCTAGGCCAAACAACTAGCCCAGCTGTTTGGTACTGCTGAGCCAACCTGAGTCTAATTCACGAAGGGGGCAGAAAATGCCCCTGTCAATTTTTACACTTAAAGAGCGGTATGGCTTTGTCATAACGTTATGCAACATCTCTGGCAGTTCGTTATTAAAACACTCTTTTACCTTACTTCTCTCAACTGTCAAGTATTCAAATATAGACATTGATGACCAACGTAAAAACTATATGCCAGAACTATGCTCAGTACAAGTATTTAAAAAAATGAAAAATGTACTAAACTTTACAGAACCAACACTGGGATGAATTGCATTCCACTGTTTGTATCCATAAAGTTTTGTCCATCTTCATAATATCGTTTCAACACATATTAATTAACTTCCATGTTAAGATGCATATCAAGACTTATCAACATACATTACGTTCTTGGCGCATTCTGTTCACTGTTATTCGTCTAGGGACTAGCAAGCAAGCAATAAGCACCGAAACACAGAACGTAAAAATATTAGGGGCTTGGGCAAGAAAGAAATCATTTAGGCTATAGGGTGATCTCACATGAATAAAAATGATTAAGGTACTGATAATGTGAAATAAGCATCGTTATTAGTTCTCTGATGAATTTAATTGATGAGTAATCTACTAGCTACAGTAAACAAGAAATTCGAAGTATGGGTAGAAATGAATTGTAGGGAAGAAGTCCATTTTGTTTTGATACAAGTAGAATGGTTAAAGGTTGTGAAGTACAAAGTGGTTTTGTATGAAGAACATTTTTAGAACCAAGATGAAAGTAAGAAAATTTTATGGAGAGAAGACTTTTCGCCTTTGTACCAGAATTGGTCTTGGGGTCCGGCCTTGGATCAGGTTTTGGATTTGGATTTGATGCCGGCTTTGGTGCAGGCTTTGGCGTGGGCTTTGGTGCAGGCTTTGGCGTGGGCTTTGGTGCAGGCTTTGGAGCAGGCTTGGGATCAGGCTTTGGGCTAGGCCCGGGATTGGGAGCGGCAGCGGCTGCAACACAATAATGGTCAAAAGTTAGTCGTAGCAAGCAATACTTGTTTACAGGCTTTCCTCTTACCGTAGGGGTGAAGAAGTCGTCGCCTTTCTCGACGCCCTTAAAGTTCCAGTACCTGCAATGCGCCTTACCTTTGCAAGGCGGCGCTCCTGCGGCTGTGATTGTTCGTCCCGAGACGCAGGCGGCGATCTGAAGGTAGCAGGAGTTCTTGTACTTCCTCCCGTCCGAGCCGCACACGGGGTTGTTGGACTGGTCCGTGCAGGTGGGAGGGCAGGAGCTGCCACCTGGGCAAATCATACGGAGTAAGGAATTATGTGTCAGAAGCTACTTCACAAGGTTAAACTGCATGTCATTGCATTGTTGCTCAAGCAGATTTCATACTATTTTGATATGCACCCGTTAAGCCCCTGTCACACATAGCCGCCGAATATGGCCTCACGGACACTGGGATAGTAGACGATAGTAGAATGCTGGCTGCTAACATTTTCCACGTTGGGCGAGGATGGAGGGCATGAAAAGCAACTGGACCATTACTTTTGGGGCGAAGCTATTTTCCTGGCACATTGTACCTGTATACATGTCTCATGGCTGTAGCTATTCATCTCATTTGTTTAATTCAAAAACGTTTCTCAGTCAAAACACGTGCGTGTTAACTAACAATTGGCATGATCGCAAGTACAAATGTAGTAGTATTTGTTGTCTTACTAGTGAAAAATACCCTTCTAACTCTTTTTCATTAGTATATTAACTTGTTATATATACAAGGATATTAATAAAACGTACGAAAAATCACTTGCGCGACATTTTGTCTTCCTTTGTCTTTTGTCATCTTTTAAAGATACCAAGCAGATACTAATTATAACTAAATAAATGTGCTAAATAATCAAGTCTTATCTCATCCTGGGAATTAAAGATTAGCTTTCCAGTCAGCTCATGCGGATTAAGATAAGTTCCAGCCTCTCTCTACATCCCTTTTATCATATTTACCTTATTAGAAGTGATGCGTTGTACATGTGCAAATTCCTGATATGCAAAACGTTTTATTTCTGTCTGAAATCTTTGCAAAAAAAGTGCTTACCTCTTTCAGATTGCAAAAAAAATGATACTACAAATTTATTGCCTCATCAAGAAAAACGAACAGGCCTACTATATCCCTAAATCCCTAAAACGTTGCTGCTACGTTTGTGAATCCAAAAGCCTATAGATAGAGTATCATGTTTCACGCCCTAGTTCCGTCACAAGAAACTTTGCCACATACATGATAAATTCTAGTCCAAACGCCGGGAAAATTCCTCACCTAGCTGAGGTCGTGTCCTTTTTACATTGTGCTTAGATCAGCGAAAAGTCAAGTCAAGGCGTCATTGTTGACGCCTTGTTGGGGCCTTCACTGAACCTGCGCACAATGGCCACATTTTTTTTACATAATTTAGTTTTTTGCCTGGGTAGATTTTTCTCAGAATATTTCATAAGGCTCACGTTTCTGTTAAGAAAGAAGAATGTATGGCCTAAATCGTGAAAAGCATAACTTAATTTTGCTTTCAGTTATCTTAATTATACCCTAAACAAGAACATTTTCGTTTTTCGTATTTTCCTATTGCACCTTACTATAACACCGCGTCGATGTCAACCTTCACCTTGAGTTCTATAGAAATCCCCATAGGGGGACAACTGTGTTCTGCAGCTGTATCGAAACGTTTTAACTCCCGGGCATGCTAGCGAGGTTAAAATTCTTCACCTTGAGATGACGCGCCCAATTCTCGTCCTCATTAAATCTCTTGGCCTTTCTAACGAGAAGCACGTGAGATTTGACACGGAGCCCAGCAGGTCATGTGAACTTGTGGATGGACGTCATCAGCGTATCCACATGCTCGAGGGGTCTGTCGGACCATCTGACTGTAGGAGTACATTTTATGTAAGGCCGTACTGACTTCATTCCATGGATGACATCCACGCGCGCACCTATTTTCCCCAAAAAAGTTTGCAGCCATTAGCCTCATTCGCAAACTAGAAGTAGATCCCAGACCCAGAGGAAGCTAGGGAAGCAGGGCTCGAATTACCACCAAGTCTTCTTTCGTCAAAGTCAAAGAAGAGGAAAAATTAAATAGTTTAATGTTTCGTATATCATACTTTGTGGGTTCAGACATTTATTCAACCTTTCTGACCACTCAGATTTCATAAATGAAGGCAACTTTTTTTTCGCAAACTCACAGTGCCCAAAGGATGAGATCCTTGTACTAAATGTAATCAAATCAGTATGGCTTAAATGTGCGAGACCGACAACGTATGTAGAATCCCACAGGATTAGAAATATCCCATAGGTCTTGTCCGACAAAAATACCATTAGGGTTTTACTATGCGGTTCCTTTTGTGGAGGTTCGTAGCATGCCGAATTCGGTTACATTCTATGTCTTCTGTAAGATAAGACTGCCCACTGAACTCTGTATCCAATGTGCTGACTTTTGGCACTGGACATGGCTGAGCGGGTTGCACATGTTACTTATTACAATGCTTACGTGAGGTTTAGCGATAGAGGCTCGTTTGTCGGCGAATTGCGGTCTAACCCTGCTTGACTGTCTGAAACTTTTCATCCTCCTTAGTGATTCAACCGCTAACATGACGTATCGATCAAGAAATCATTACTACATTGCGAAAAGTTTCCAGAGCAGCACAGCAAAGCCATTTTCATTTACTGACATACCTACATAGATTTGACGTGCTTAGATTTACAAACCTTACTGCAGGCCTCAGCTAGCGTGGCAAATGCATTAATGGCTTTGACAGTATGTTATATAATCTTGGACATGGCCAAAGGCTGTAGTTTACAGCAAAATGGCGATGTGCATGCATTTTAGGCGTTTTACCAACGTTTATAGGAAGATCGTCCACTGCCCAAAATCCAATCTTTAAGCATACCTTAATGCGTAAAGGTTCCATTTGAATGAAGAAACAGAACCTTTATAATTACGCAAGAATGTCTTTATTGTAAAACGTAAACGATCTTCCTTCCCAATATATCTTCTTGACTTTTTTGCAAGATATCATTGTTGAGAACAAAACTCAACACTTCTTACCTTGACATCCCTTCTCATCTGAGCCGTCCCCACACTCTGAAACCCCGTTGCATCTAACTCTCTTGTGCATGCAGACACCATTCCCGCATAGGAACTCATGGCAGGGGTTACCTGGGTAGTAGAGAGGTGGCTGGACTGGTGCAGGTGCGGGGACAGGTGCAGGTGCGGGGACAGGTGCTGGAACTGGTACCGGCGCTGGTCTTGGGACAGGTGCTGGTCTTGGGACAGGTGCCGGGACTGGTGCTGGTCTTGGGACAGGTGCTGGCCTTGGGTACGGGTACGGGTAGGGGTACGGCACCGGTTGCGGCGCTGGAGCTGGCCTAGGCGCCGGTGCTGGTTGTGGGTACGGATACGGGTAGGGGTACGGTGCAGGTTGCGGCGCTGGGGCTGGTCTCGGTACTGGGGCTGGTCTTGGGACAGGTGCCGGCACTGGGGCTGGCCTTGGGACAGGTGCCGGCACTGGGGCCGGTCGTGGATACGGGTAGGGGTACGGCACCGGTTGCGGCGCTGGGGCCGGTCGCGGGGCTGGGGCGGGTTGTGGATACGGGTAGGGGTAGGGGTACGGTACCGGCTGTGGCGCTGGAGCTGGTTGTGGGGCTGGTCTTGGAATAGGTGCTGGCACTGGGGCTGGTCTTGGGACAGGTGCTGGCACTGGGGCTGGTCTTGGGATAGGTGCTGGCGCTGGGACCGGTCGTGGATACGGGTAGGGGTACGGCACAGGTTGTGGAACTGGGCGAGGTGCCGTTTGTGCCGGGGATGGTTGTGGAACTGGGCGAGGTGCCGTTTGCGGGGACGGTTGTGGATACGGGTAGCTAACGTATGGTACTCGCACCGGCGATCGAACTGGTGGCGATACCCTTGGCTGGGACGGTTGTGGGGCTGGTCGCGACGCCGTTTGTGCCGGGGATGGTTGTGGAACTGGACGAGCTGCCGTTTGTGGGGACGGTTGTGGGTATGGATAGGGGTACGGCACCGGTTGTGGAGCTGGTCGAGCTGCCGTTTGCGGGGACGGTTGAGGAGCTGGTCGCGACGCCGTTTGCGGGGACGGTTGGGGAGCTGGCCGGGATGCCGTCTGCGGGGACGGCTGTGGATACGTTGGGTATGGGTAACGTGACGGGACAGACTGCCCTGCTGTCCGTGAAGGAATTGAGTTCACACCCTGCCGAACTTCCTTGCTTGCTTCTCCCTCCGAAGAGCTGTCCCGTCGGGCTCTGAGAAGGCCGCGAAGTTTCCCCACTTGGAAGGGTGACCCCGCGCACAAGGATCCCAGGAGTAGGAGCGCGAACACTACAGACAGACGAGCCATGGTCCCGTGGATGAGATTGTCCTTAGCGCGCGTGTACAGCACGGGAGGGTACAGCGGGAGTGAGCGCGCAGCGGCGAGCCCTGGCCAGACAAGCCCGTCGTCTTGTTCCAATTAAACAATCGTCAGATGCCTGTGTCCCCTCCTGATCCATAAATCACCGGGAGGGCATGAGGCTTCGCGTGAGCGCTTCGTCAATTACCCATTTATTATCTAAACACGCTCGCTCATGATCAAAGCTGTCCCCCGCTGGCAGAACACCTCAAAAGACGGACGGAAGCCTATTAGTGCCAAAGGGAAATCAAAACCAGAAAAGGTTCCTTTTACTAGTTTTAGTCCTTAGGCGCTGATTACGAAAGATGTTCACGGGGATCTAAATATAACACCAGACCAACCCTGTAGGTTTCTAATGACACCATGAAAAATATTTACACACTCTTGTTGACAATTCACTTCACAGGATAAGGATCAGCAAAGCTCGATTTTTTTTTATTTCTCCTATATTTTAAACCGGTAAACTGCGTAGGAAACTTTTGTATAGATTTGTATAAGAAGTACAAGCTGCGCAAGACAGAGCGGGAAGGACCCCTAGTCTTTTCGATAATTAAGTGTGGCTCTCCTTGAATGTCGAATAGTGAAGATTAAGAACAGAGAAGAACAGTGACTTCCCCGAACAACGTCTGGTAGTCAGGTCAGGCTGTTCTACGTGCTGGTAAAATTGTAACGACTACATTCTGGTTATGTCAACTTAACAAACGAATGTTAGCCATGGGCAGGAAAGTGTATCTTGTAGCACCATTTTAAGACGCAGCAGTAATCTTGTAGACGGCTACTGCAATGTCGTCCCCACTGCCCCGCGGGTTAGCGTCAGTTGGGTGAGACATACCTCCCTGCCCAAATTTACGTTAGATAAACGGGTGGGAAAATCACGGGTGTTTGCGCACGGACTACCGAGAAAATCTCACGTACGCCACGAGGGCAGGAGGCCTCTAGGTTTGTGAGATGTGTGCCGTGGCCTTGGGGCCACCCCTGGCCACAGAGTGCATGCTGTGCCACATACAGGTCAAGGTTTCAATTACGTGCGGGTTACCTTTGTCTTGGCTTCACTCACTCTTTCAACGAAGTGCCTTACTTCCTCTAATAGATGTTTGGTCTGTTACCTGCCAATTCATTAGGGGATGTAATATTATAAGCTCTTGCTTCTCATTCATTCGTTCGTTCATTCATTCATTCACTCACTCACGCATGTTCAGATAAAGCCCTTAGTATTGGTCAATGCCGCGTGTTCGTTTGTCCTCTCGTTCCTATCTTCTTTCTTTCTCAGTGAATACAGTATGTACTGAGCTACATTCTCAAAGTGTGGATTTCATTTCTATTCGTCTCAATCCTCCCTTTATCTCTCTCTCCCTCCCTCTCTTACGATCATTCGTTCAGTTGCTCAGACCTCTGTTTGCGGTACATGAAGTCCACCTATCCATAAGGTGATCCATAAGGTGATATTGCATTACATATTTGAAGGTAACCGAGCCCGTGAAGTTACCACAGGGACGTCATTTAACAAAACCCACAATGATAGCGGGAAGCCTCCAGTTGCTTTCTTTCCCCTGGTCCTGAGATAACCCATGCCACATGGCCGCCACATGTTCCGTTCCACATGAAAAGTTGGGCCGCAGCCGTCAAACTTCGCCTCTTCACTGAGACGACCTGACCATGGATCAAAGTCGATCCTAATCCCGGCGTGGCTGTGAGGATCTGTTACAGCCTCAGCGGATTCAGGAATCCCCGGAATGGAACGGAGGAATCTTACAATGTCCTTGATCTTACATAACTTCTAGAAGACTCTGTCTTGTCTGTTAGGCGTAACCAGGCGTGTGAATCTGCTAGCCTCTACCAGACTTAGGAAGTCCGAAAGAGTAGAAATTGGCCCATGTAGGAATGGGATGACTTATGTCGCCATGTTGCGGTGCAGTTATGTGACACGGATCAGCACACATGAAATCACCCAACACTCACCGCCATTCCAGGCTTCCACAATCTCCAATTCGCAATGCAGGGTCTGATCTACTAATCGTCAACTTTACATAATGAATGCCTTGGAAAGACTTTGAATTTGCGTAAAACCTAGTTTGGACACCGTCCTCCCAAGCAGTTCAGCAGACTCTGAACCATTTTGAATTTTCTCTTTTGCATCTGCTGCTAGCCTGGTACAGCCGCCAGGCGGTACCAAACCTTTCGGACAGGGCTTGACATTCTTTTTTTGCATACCTGAAGTGGTTCAGGCAACATTTTAAACTACCTGCACCAGACATATTTTACCCAGCCTGCACCACTCAGAATTTAGGAAGTATGGATCAAAGTAAAATTGTTCAGAAACCACTGTTATTTCTTTTATAATTCATATGTAGTAGCAGTCAAACAAAAAGCCACATACTCTCGTACACCTACATGTATATACAACCATGACTGGTGCAAGCTGGGTGCACGTGGACATCAGAAATACCTACACCGCTCCAATTTTACCTGCATGTGCAGGTGACATTTCGAGCCGTGTATGATGTATACGAGTATGACTATTTCACAACTACCACATGCCCGTAGCCAGGGGGGGTTCGGGGGTTCGGAAGAAGGCTCCCCCACAAGGCTCAAAGGTCCACTTTTTGGTCCACTTTTTATGTAAAGGTCCACTTTTTGGTCCACTTCTAATGTAAAGGTCCACTTTTTGGTCCCCTTTTTATGTAAAGGTCCAAGATTTTTCTTGAAAAGATGGACTGGAATCGTAGAAAAACTACTCCCTTTGTCATTGAATAAAAATTTATCTCTGATTTTTTCTTGGAAATCCTCTCAAAAATGCATGCCCCCGGACCCCCCTAGGAACCTCGCGCCTTCGGCGCTCGCCTCGGGCCTACGGCGCTCGAGGTCCCCTCAACCAGTGGGAAGCCTGAACCCCCCCATTCAAAATCCTGGCTACGGGCATCTACCAAGTGACGAGAACTTTCTGTAACTTGCAACTATATGATAAAAAAGTCCACGTGTAAATGTTTAATACAGGAGTAGT
>NW_017803865.1:1497616-1498186 GCF_001625305.1 Branchiostoma belcheri | reverse complement strand
GCAGGGTTAGTGGCTCGGCCCGGAAGTGTCCTCTCCTCTAAACCTGCCAATCTGGATTCGACTTGAGCCTACAGCCCAGGAAGCCTATAACAAGCTGTCAGCCAATTAGAGACACAGCTTTCAATTCTGGAAAGCTAAGGGCAAGGTCGTTGGGAATCCGACAGCCAATCACGTTACGTCTTACATCGCTGGTTTGGGTTTTCTGTAATCATGCCCGTAGCCAGGGGGGTTCGGGGGGTTCGGAAGAACCCCCCCACAAGGCTCAAAGGTCCACTTTTTATGTAAAGGTCCACTTTTTATGTGAAGGTCCACTTTTTGGTCCACTTTTTATGTAAAGGTCCAAGATTTTTCTTGAAAAGATGGACTGGAATCGTAGAAAAACTACTCCCTTTGTCATTGAATAAAAATTTATCTCTGATTTTTTCTTGGAAATCCTCTCAAAAATGCACGAAATGCCATTTTAGAAGGTTCATTTTTCAAAATTTTCCGGGGGAGCATGCCCCCGGACCCCCCTAGGAACCTCGCGCCTTCGGCGCTCGCCTCGCGCCTACGGCGCTCGAGGTCCCCTCA
>NW_017803865.1:1495497-1497596 GCF_001625305.1 Branchiostoma belcheri | reverse complement strand
ACCCGATCTACTAGTACTGTATGTGCGGTTTACCAGCCCCAGACCACATCCGACCACGAGGCAGAACACATTGATGGGTTGACTCAAAAATATTGTCCATGTTTACAAAGAGCTGCTCCACTAACACTATGGAGCGGCCCAACCCAAAAATATTGGCCATGTGTCGTTGCTAGGACGACCGGCCAGTTGCTACGTGACTAAATACACGCCGCCACTAGGTCGCCACACCCGACCAGTTTGAAATCGATAGGATTACGTCATCGGTATTAACATTTCCTAATGTTGACCTCTGACCAACCCACATATCCGTCCCCATCAGCCCCGCCGCGACTTACTACCGGTGACATAAACGGACGACAACATTTCAACGACATGGGGATGTTTCGAAAATAACCATTTACTCCAATATCAAAACAGCTACGGTAAAAATAAAAAGACGTGCCAAATCCCGGACATAATGCCACACCACATGCGAAATTACACAAAAATGCGACGTACGTAAGAATGCGTTTTGGCTGCAACCATCTTCCAAAAAACTTGGCATCTCTTAACCATGGGCAAAAACATCTGGAACCACTTATCAAAACCACCCCGTATCTGCATGAAGTTCCACACAACGCGTTTTTCTGGACCATTCCAATTCGCCTCGTAATTGTAGGGGTGCGTCTGCAATATTACATTGACCGCGAAAGCAGCAACGGCAAAAATACACATTCGTGCATCAACACGGGCATGCCCGCAGACGGCGTATAAAATTGCGTGCCGATTACACAAAGAGAACCCAGTGTTTTGACTGCGAACATGAAAAATCAGCCGATCACAACACTCCGTCCGGAGGTCCTGACCTCCTTCACGGAGTAATAAAACGACGACACTTTGAATCGCAAAGTTAGATCCTGCATTAGAAGTCGTGACTGTGCTATTCGGCTTCTTACCGCAAGGTGGCGATGCTTCATCGGAGCCGTCGTTGCAGTCCCGCACGCCGTTGCACAGTTTCAGCTTCGGGATGCAAGCGCCGGACCGACAGCGGAATGCATTGTAACTGCAGGGATTTGCTGTGGGCGATTTCAACAAAATTATTGCCCCTTGCAATTGGATGGAGAGAGTGCATGCAGTATCGTACTACCGTCCATTTTATCAGCCCTTCTGACTACTTAGTACCAGAAGCATTTGTACAAAATCTTGAATATGCAGAAGGTTCGCAAAAGAACCTAAGAAAAAACTTTTTAAAAAAACTGATTTTTTTAACGTGCAATTCGTTTAGGACAAGCGCATATGATTTATAAAGCCCCTGTCATACATTTAGAACCCGACCACCAACCAGCCACGATTGGCTGAAGTTTGGAAGCCGTCTGACCAGATTCAGATTTAGGCCCCCAACCTCCCGTCCACACCCGAATGTTGAAACATTCGGCTCGCGCAGCCGAACAGTTGGCGACCTTGTCCTACGTACTCCCAAACATTAGTTAGGGGAGATCGTCAGCTGCAGTGTTCGGGTGGCCATATTCGGCTATGTGTGACATGGGGTCAAGGCTGATGACGTACGTTGCGGGCAGGCGACCTCGTCCGAGCCGTCCCGACAGTCCTTGACGCCGTCACAGCGGCTGAGGTGAGGGATGCACTGCGCACCGGTGGTGCACGGGAACTGGTTAGTCGCACAGGACGCCGTCGGGCCTGAATGGGACATTTTACACAGATTCAGACATTATATGGTTGGCTTCAGAAACTACGACTCAGTTTCATACTCTATATAGTATAAACATGTAATAATTACCTCCATGAAATGTCATGGAGGTTATATTTTCAGTTGCGTTTGTCTGTCATTCTGTCTGTTGGTCAACAAGATAACTCAAGAACGGCTGGATAGATTAGTTTCATACTTGATGCGTTGGTAGGGTGTGATGAAGACTGGAAATTATTAGATTTTGGGCCCCCTAGTGGCTTCCCTTAGAACTGCAGCAGAAATTCCGTTTTGATATATCGCGATCTGGAATGCTAGGGTCATGAATTTTTGGATGGTAGGTAGCTCTTGTACTCAGAAAGAAGTCACGTGAGTTGGGCCCTCTAGCAGCTTGCTCTGGAATTTGTTCAGGGCGGTT